>NC_058404.1:158765714-159055334 GCF_002201575.2 Neomonachus schauinslandi | reverse complement strand
TTAAAAAAAAAAAAAAAAAAAAAAGAATCATTGATGCAACCCATCAAGGGAACTTGCTTTCCTCATAATTTTTGACTTTCACTTATCTGTACTTTTTTTTTTTTTCCTTTTTTAAGTTTTTTAGTTTTAATTTAAATTCTAGTTAGTTCACATACAATGCAATATTGGTTTCAGGAGTAGAATTCAGTGATTCATTACTTAAATACAACACCCAGTGCACATCATAACAAGTGCCCTCCTTAATACCCATCACCCATCTAGCCCATCCCCCACCCACATCCCTCCATCAATCCTGTTTTTTTCTCTGTCATTTAAGAGTCTTTTATGGTTTGTTTCCCTCTTCCCACCCCTCCATATGTTCATCTGTTTTGTTTCTTAAATTCCGCATGAGTGAAATCATATGGTATTTGTCTTTCTCTGACTAATTTTGCTTAGCATAATACACTCTAGCTCCATGTTGTTACAAATGGCAAGAATTCATTCTTTTGATGGCTGAGTAATATTCCATTGTATATACATACCACATCTTTATCCATTCAATGTACTTTTAGTTCTTAGAATGAATTATTAAAATCTATTGTCATTAAAATCTGTTACTAGAGCTTCATCTTCACTCTCTCCATGAAACCTTCCCAAATCCCTTTTTCTTTGTTGGATTGGAAGCTGCAGGAGAGGAGAAAATATAATCTTACACTTTATTTCCTCACGTTGCCTTTTGCTTTGATGTGCTATGCCTCGTACTTCTTTGTTGGATTGGAAGCTGCAGTAGAGGAGAAAATATAATCTTACACTTTATTTCTTCACGTTGCCTTTTGCTTTGATGTGCCATGCCTAGCGGTCTGCTAGAGATGGGAGAATTGTAAAAATTATGTACTGCTTCATCCTCTTATGTTAGTCCACAAGAACAATTAAAAAGATATGATTTTAACATCTTTAAACTTTGGTTTTGTGGCCTCTGAATAGTCATTGGCTGCAATTTCAGCTTTTCTATCTCAACCTGCAAAAATTCCACCTGCTTTGGTGCAGTACATGAGAAATTTCAAACACTTGATTTAGACTAGTAGATAGGACTGACCATTTCAGTGGTCATTATCATTTTCACTGTTAGTTTTCACTATTAGTTTTTTGAGTATGTATATCCTCAGTAGGGTCATTTCATTAATACTAGAGAAAATACTTGTTTGAAAGTATTTTAATTGTTACATTACCTTATACAAACCTACCTAGTTTGCCATCTTTGGGTGATTATACTTTCTTTGGGCTTGTAGGTGAACATAAAAAGAGGAAGAAAAATTTGTCCAAGTAATACAGCACTTAACTTTGTATCATAAAGGCATGCTTACAATCGCTGTTGCTTTAAAGCCTTCATTGAAATGTAAACACTGTAGTCAAATAAAAAACAAGGATAAGTTGTGTGAAGCTTTATTCATTCATCTACTCATGAAATAACATGCTTTGCCTGGTTTTATTCTAGGCCCTAGGAAAGCAGCACTAAACAGAAACAAGGCTCCCACTGTCACAAAAATCTTATTGGGGATAACAAACCATAAAAGATGTCTTAGGTAGAGTTAGGGAAGTATAAGTGCATATGAAGAATAACCAAGGTGGTAGGACAGTGCTGGGGATAAGAGGAAGGTTTTTGCAAAGAGCAGAGCAATGATGTAAAAGAGCAAGCCATACAAAAATGTGGGGAAGTACCCAGACTAGGGGCAGGAAGTAAAACAGCTCTGCCTTTTTGAGGGCCTGCAAACATGCCACTATTGCTGGAGCTCTGGTGAGCAAAGGTAAGAATGGAAGATGATGTAAGCAAAGACTAGATCACTTAGGACCTACAGGCCACGCTAAAGTACGAAAGGAAAACCACTGGAAAGTTGGAGCAGGGTCATGACATGACATATTTAACATGTTTTTAAAGTTCTCTGGCTATTGTGTGGACAAGCAAGGAGATTGGTTAAGGAGCTATATTATAGTCCAGGTGAAGGATGATGTGACCTTTGGTAAATTACTTTTCTTTATGCCTCTACTTCAAGTGTAAAATGAGACTAATAATACTCCCTCCCTCATCCTGTTAGAATTAAATGAGTCAACATACGTGAAGTATATTCTGACACATGAATACATTATATAACATCCCCTTTGGCAGACTGTAGAAGATGGTATGAGTGGAACGGATTCACCATGAAAATCACCTTGAATTTAATATTCCTTCAGCCGATTTCATTTCTAAACAGGGAAAAAGGGGGCACCTAGGTGGCTCAGTTGTTAAGCGTCTGCCTTCAGCTCAGGTCATGATCCCAGGGTTCTGGGATCAAGCCCCGCATCGGGCTCTCTGCTCAAGCGGGAAGCCTGCTTCTCCTTCTCCCACTCCCCCTGCTTGTGTTCCCTCTCTCGCTGTCTCTCTCTCAAATAAATGAAATCTTTAAATAAAAAACAGGGAAAAGGGGCAGAGAATCAGCATAATGTGGCTTATCCACAGTTCATCTTCAGCCCAGCAGTTCTTGGGAAGCTGGAGTGAAAATGTTTTAATGTTGCTTTTTGCATTTAACTCCCATGACCTCGAATTACTTGGCATGGAGTTGTTCATCTAACATTGTGGTACAGTGAAAATAGCAGTAGAATGGAAATGAAAAGATTTCCTTAGGCACATTACTGTGAGCTTCAGTTCTCATTTGTAAGGTACAACTAAATATTTCTTCTGCCTGCTTCACAGAGTGGATAAAATGACAAGATAACTATACATGGAAGCTTCTCAGAAATCACAAATGGCTAAATCCACAAATGGTGCAAAAAATAAGATTTTGAGTACCGGTGATGTGTAAGAAGATCCTGGGGATGCAGCAATGAACAAGATCCAATTTCTGCCCTCAATGAATCTTGCAGTATTGGAGGCAGACAATTTCAAAACACTCTATTGTCTTAAGACGGAGTAAATGATCAGGGATTCTGAGTACACAAAGAAGGGAGGAATTTAAAGAACAAGTATACATTGTGAATGAACATACTCTTTGCACTCTATTCTCAATTCCTCTTACCTTAATTTTCATTGAATTTATTACCACTGAACATAGTATATATTTGTTTATTGCCTATCTCTCCCAACTAGAAAATATATTCCATGAGTATACTGGGTTGTCTTATTTTTTTTGTTAATTGTATCCCTAGCAACCAGTATAATGCCAGACACCAACACATACGAAACATTTAGTAAGTATTTGTTGAATGAATAAATGCAAATTCCCATAGGTACAGCAACATGGAACCACATCTAACTGTTAGAGGAGTATAACATGCAACGGGACTAGGGAGTGAGTAACAAAAGCCCTATGTGGGTTGGGGAGATAGAGAGCAGAGGCCAAACTATAAAGGACGTTACATGATAGGCTTTTGGAATTCATCTTGAGGGTAGAAGAGCAGCATCAGATAAATGCTTTAAAAGACCACTCTGGAAGACTTGTCTCAAAAATGGCAGATAAAAAAAAAGGGCTGATAAAATTCATATACTTATATCCTGTTTGCAAGAAAACCTGATGAAAATGACATAAGAAATAGAACTATAGGAATCCATACCAGAATTCTGAGGAATTTTTGGAAGCTACACAGTATATGGGATCAAGACTGATGCAGAAACTAAAACTGAATCCTTTTATAAAGTCAGTCTTATGAGAAGTTAACAGAATCACCACTAAGGTTGTGGTTCTTAACTTTGGGTGGGGTGGGGCTGTTGCATAAAAACACCTTTGGAGAATCCGATGAAAGCTACAAAAACTTTTCTCAGAAAAATTCACACAAAATTTTGGGTATATCAGATGTCATCTGGAACTCCCTTGCCCTGCTGAAATCTAGGCATAATTAGCTTAAAATCTGTGACAGTTCCACAGTCAATGAAAGTCCACAACTCTCCATGATTTTTACTAATTCACAGAGATTGTATTGAGATAGAGTTCACTAGACCAGTAGTGCTGTTTTTACATTATACTATATTGACCAGACATGAAATGTACCAGGCACCACTGGACACAACTATGAGTTGGACATACCTTCTACCCTGAAGGAACTCAGATTAGGGGAGAAATAAGCAAAAATTCATGTTAAAAAGTTGAGTACCAACTATGTGCCAGGCAGTGTGCTAGATCCTAGGGATACTGCGGTGAGTAAGGGTAAATATGGTCCCTGACCTCATGGAAATGATAGTCCATATAAAGAGATAGGCTTCAAACGATGAGTGCTCAGAAGTACAGAGCTGTATTAGAGAGTAATGGGGAATGTTGTCTAGTCTGCAAGGTCAAAGAAGTAATTTTTAAAATCTGGAACCAGGTACAGAAATATTGAGGGATAAAAAGAATAGAATGCTGGGAGAGAGAGAGGAAATGGCAGGAGTTAGTAGGATTTTGACAATATTTGGGTCTGCAGAGGCGTTCAATAAAATGTCCTGTCTTTTTTAAGAGCACTCAACAGGTACTCAGTTCTGACCTTCAAACATATCTTGATATTTAAGCTCTTACAAAAACCCTAAACCTCCTATGTCTTTGTATTGAGTGCCAGTAAATGCCAGGATGCATGAAGTCTATGTTGTCCCCAGAACAATAATAATATTTTCCCTATTTTACAGTCGGGAAAACTGGGACTCTGATAAATAACTTGCTCACAGTCAGACATCTAGGGTCGCAGAGCCAGGAACTGAGCCTGGACATTCTCACCGCTTACACGTCCTTTGGCCTTATTGCTGACTGTTCCTGAACTGGAGCTCACAGTGCAGCCAAGAGGGTTTCATCAAACGTGCTTTGCACTTGTTGGTTCTTTTTTCTTCTGTGCCTTTCCTCATATTCGCTTCTCTGCTAGAATTTTACTCAGACCCAACCCCAGGTTTTCCTAAATCATCTTTCAAGATCCTTTTCAAATACAATTCCTCTATGAAGTACTCTCCAGCAGCAAAGAGAAGCCGTCTCTCTCCCACTCTCCTTCAAAGGACTCCCTAAGGCTTCTAGTTGGTACTTTACCACCCTAGAGACCTCTTATTCTCTTCCACAGATCGTCACTCAGCTCCGCCTCGTAGGAAGAAGGTGCTGCTTCGCCAGGAGGGGTAGCCCCAGAAAAGCAGGCTGCTTTGAGCCGAAACTACCTGGTGAACCCCTTCTCAACCCCCTCCCAGGGTCCGACACTTCGTTCCTTCAGACAAGTTTCAGGTAAGGTGTATCGATTCTATCTATCCACGCAAATTTCTAGCGAACACCGCTAAGATTACGAACTCCGACACAGACTCAGGGATAAGGGCGTTTCCGACTCCAAACCGCTTAGCAACCACCGGCTTCCTCCTCCGCTTGGCCACCTCCGAAATCCTCTTCCGGGGCAGAGGTCGTCCCGCCCCTCCCCGCGTCTTCTCCAAGATGGCGAGCGGCGGCGGCGGGGGGGTTTCGGTGCCTGCGCTCTGGAGTGAAGTGAACCGTTATGGCCAGAACGGTGACTTCACGCGCGCTCTTAAGACCGTCAACAAGAGTAAGTGTCGGGGCGGGCGTTGGGGCGGGCCCAGGCCGCAGAAAGGACGCGGCCTCCTTCCGGCGCGCGCGACCACCTCCGAGTAGACGCGGGGATCGGAGATCGCCGCCCGCGGCTCGGGGGCCCGAACGCCCGATGGGCGTGGGTTGCAGCCCCTCTGCTCCACCAGATCAACCCAAGGTCCTGGGTTGCTCAGAGCCACGTGTACGTCCCTCTTTATCCACCGCTGGGTAGTGAGCGTGGAATTTAAAGAGACCGCAACTCCATGCGTCTCTTTCAAACTGTTTTCTTATCCGACTCCTCCGTTTTTGCTCCTTAATTCGGAAATATCTCACATCACCACCTTTTCTCCTTCCCTTTAGAGGAGTGATCAAGACAGTATTGCTGAGGGAGCTTTTTCTGCCGCATCGGAGGGAGGAATCTGCTAGGGACACGTAGTTTAGAAGCTGGTGCTGACAAGGTGGAAGCTGTACAGACTCCGGAGAGGGAAAAGGGCTGGATATGGATGTTAGGCCTGTCAGTCTCATAGATAAAATCTCTCTCCAGTGTCATTAGATCAGAAAATGTGTGTGTGAAAGCACATTTGAAATAACATTTGAAATTACGTCGGAAGAAAAGTTTGGCCTGGTTTTTTTTGTTTGTTTTTCGGTTTGGGGGGGCTTTTTACCCCGTAACTGGTAAATCTTGAGTCAACTGCCTTTGGTGTGAGGTTTACTCATTATATTCATTTATCCTTTACTGTGTAATTGTAATAGGGCCATGCTTTTGTTTTGTTTTGTTTGTTTTTTAATGCTCTCTGTCATGGTAAATTCTTTACTGAAGATGCAGCCTGTACTTGGTAGATTTGAAAAGTGATTACCAAGACAGGGTTTGGCTGTTTAAAGCAGTAACATACAAAGTATGTCAGTAGCATACAGGATTATGTAATTTTCAATATCCTATTGTTAATGTAAAAAGAAGTGATTATGCCACAGTGCACTTTTGGTAATTTCAGACATTAAGGAAAATAGCTACTGATTAGAGTTAATTTTATTCTTAAACTTGTTTTGAATTAACTTTAGCTTTTGGCTAAACCTGCAACCAGTACTATTCAGTAGCAGTGTAATAAGTATTTGCAGGAATTATTTAATCACGTTTTTTTTTTTCAGTTTGTTGATCAATACATATTTTCTTAATTGGTAAAAATTTATATGATTCTTACACTGAATTGGGTTCCTAATGTTACCCAGGGGCAAGGGGAGTGATTGTGGTCATTTTTACACTGAACAGCTGTTTAGCTTTCAAACTTTGCCACCTGAGTCTTTCCTTGTCCTCTTTTGCTCGGTCGTCTTAGGTGAAAAGGGAAATATTGAGTGGTTTTTGGAAATACTGCCAGCAAAATAAGTTGCATTTGTATACTTTACAGCTTATAGATTTTTCTAAAGTATTCTCATTTAATCTTCTTTATAACTTTCATACTAGTTTTGCAGATCAGAAAACTGACATTTTGCTGTGAAATGATTTGCCCATGACCTGAAGACACTAATGACAAGCTTGTACTCAAACCTAAGTCATTTGCTTCCAAATTCTACATGAACTTTTTTCTTTCTTGGTGAACTAATGAAATATGTAGGATGTAGCATGTGTCCTAAGGTGAAAAAGCTGGAGGAGATAGCTCCTTTCTCCTTTATTTCATTATTTAAATATTTATTTTTGCTACAAGCATCTTGGAAATCTATCTCATTGGAAATCTTACTAAATTTTAACTGTCCTTTTGCCACTTAAGTTAAAAATGAAGATCGGTCATTTTTTTTTTTTTAATGTTTCAACTGATTGTTGCTGCAATAAAATTGGAAATGTAGCTTCTTGAAGCAGGGGGTGGGAAAATTTAGTAAAAATGTGAGAAGGGAATGGATTTTAAAATTTTTTCCTAAAATTGTTCTCTAGTACTGCAGATCAACAAGGATGATGTAACTGCCCTACACTGTAAAGTGGTATGCCTTATCCAAAATGGAAGTTTCAAGGAAGCCTTGAATGTCATCAATACTCACACTAAAGTGTTAGCCAAGTAAGTGATTCAGTTAGTTGTTTGTGCCGTTATTAGAAATAATGGTTACCATAGCTATAAACATTTCCATGGGTTTTTTTTCTCACTATTCAGTGATTTTTTTTACCTTTTTTGGTTAGCAATAGTATTTCTGAAACTGGAAGGAGCAATAGCACCTTTTTTTTTTTTTTAAGATTTTATTTATTTACTTGACAGAAAGAGCACAAGCTGGGGGAGCAGCAGGGCAGAGGGAGAAGCAGGCTGCCCGCTGAGCAAGGAGCCTGATGTGTGCCTCGATCCCAGGACCCTGAGATCATGACCTGAGCCGAAGGCAGACGCTTAACCGACTGAGCCACCCAGGCGCCCAGGAGCAATAGTATCTTTGTTTTTTTTCTGCCTTAGGGAGCATTTTTCTTTACCTCTGTCTTCCCTTTTGAACCACTAAGAAGCAGGTAAACTGCTGAAGGATATGGGTCATAAATGTAATGAATTCTTGGAGGACATAAGGAGAACAACTCAGAAGTTTAATTAAAGGAAAAAAAGGCAGAGATGGAGGAACATGTAGGGTAGGGATGTATAAGTAGAGGCCTTTAGGATGGTATGGCAGTCTTCACCTGACTTCCATGCCTACCTCCTTTGAGAAGTGTTGAGGTGAGTATGATTTTAGGTCAAGATCATTCGGTGTCAGAGTTCTTTAGCAGTCTTTAGAATATCTAGCATTTGTTGTTGTTGTTAATCTTTTTCATTTATTTCATCATTTCACGAAATGTGAATTCTAAATTTTTACTGTAATATGATTTTTCTTTACAGTTATGCCTAAGCCGCAAAAGAAATGTGTATTGAAATAAAGTTTTTTGCAGCATATTTACTCTTTAATGAAATACTGGCTTATAAAGTTAAAAACAGTGTACAGTTGACCCTTCAATATCTCAGGGGTTAGGGGCACCAACCCTCCGTGTAGTCGAAAATCTGTGTATAACTTTAGACTCCTCAGAAACTGTACTCATAGCCTACTATTGACTGGAGGCCTAACAGATGACATAAACAGTTGATTAACACGTATTTTTATGTTATATGTATTATATACTATATTTTTAGAATGAAGTAGGCTATAGGAAAGAAAATGGTATTAAAATCATAAGAGAAAATACATCTAAGATGCTATACTGTATTTATTGAAAAAAACCCACATATAAGTGGGCTCATGCAGTTCAAACCCATGTTCAAAGGTCAACAACTATATAGTATACTTTTTGTATAAGAAAAGGAGGATATAAGAATTTATATGTGTATTTTCCTGTATTTGCAAAAACAAACACTAGGTGAAGAAACAGTGAATAAAAGTCACTTGGAGGTAAAGGAGAGCAGGATAGATGTGAATAGCAGTGGGAGTAAAACCTCTTAGCATATACCTTTTGGTATGGGGGCAGTTTAAGCCATATCTATACAGAAAGATTGAAAACTAATTTTAAAACTTCAGTAAAAATAAAAAAGTAAAGGGGACACTACTTTCTAGTAAACATATTTATACTAAAATTCAGTATCTTGAATTTTGGTTATTTTGTGACATAGGGAGATTTTCAAGTAATTTTTTTTAGACAAGTAAATAAAGGATATTGTCATTTGCTTGATAAATATTCTTCCTCATGGGTTATGGTTAAAACTCCAAAATGAGGGTCGCCTGAGTGGCTTAGTTGGTTGAGCATCTGCCTTCGGCTCAGGTCATGATCCCAGGGTCCTGGGATCGAGCCCCACATCGGGGAGCCTGCTTCACCCTCTCCCCCTGCCTGCCGCTCCCCCTGCTTGTGCTTTCTCCCCCTCTGTCAAATAAATGAATAAAATCTTTAAAAATAAATAAATGAAACTCCAAAATGAGTTTCAAGTGTCACGTTAATGTGATGAGTTGTCAATGTAGGTAGGTAATGTTTTTATTGTTGTGTGTTTATCAGTTGTTTGGTTACAAGTACTATGTTCTTTTAAGATTTTAGTTACCTTTTCTTTGCTATTCATTTGTTTTTTGAACACATTTAAAGCAGCTTTATAGGGCTTATTATTTGATTAGTATATTTAAGAAACTTCTGTAATAACCCATTTAAAATAGTGTTCAGGGGCACCTGGCTGGCTCAGTCGGTGGAGCACATGACTCGATCTCAGGGTTGTGAGTTTGAGTCTCATGTTGGGTGTGAAGATTACTGAAAAACAAAATCTTGAAAAAATAAAATAGTGCTCAGATTGTTTTTTTATCTAAGACAATTAGTTATTTAGCTGATTCATGATTTCATTCTTAAATGTTTGTTTCAAAGAATATCCATGAAAGCAAGAGAGGCAAGGGAAATGGATGTAATATTATCTGCCACTTGGGAACTGATTTTCAGGCATGTTACTACACTTTGTCAGTTTCCTCATCTGTTGTTAATGGAGATTAAATGACTTAATATGGATCAGGTACTTACAGCAGTGTCTGGCATACAGTGGATGCTTTGCAGTGTTAGCTAATGATTAGATATTGGTTTTTTTCTTTTTCAGTAACTCTCTTTCCTTTGAGAAGGCATATTGTGAGTACAGGCTGAACAGGATTGAAAATGCCTTGAAGACAATAGAAAGTGCCAATCAGCAGACAGACAAATTAAAGGAGCTTTATGGACAAGTGGTAATTACTGCTTTAAAATACATGTTGACAATCATCCTGAGTGGGCATGACTGTACCTGTAGTGAGGAGCAGGGATGAGGAACCTCAGCCCATCCTGATGCTCCACAAAACTTGTCACCAAACCAATTCTTTAGGTTTGACTATATTCCCTCTTCTTGATCTTCACACAAACAGTTGCATATATAATATTCTATGAATAAATTATTTCTTCAGGGTAATTAGAAAATTAGAATTAAAAACTATCCTATGAAATTTTGATTTTAGTTGGAAAGATGAAGGCCAGTTTTGATGGCCTTCACAGTTTTGAAATTATATTTCTAGTTTTTAACACGTTTTAAGGTTAAAATAAAGTAAATCATGATAAATAAGAATTTGGATGAATTTAACTAGTTTATGAATTCCCTAAAACTCTTATTCTGAAAGGGTTTGAGATATTTAATTAAGCCTACTGTAAAAATAAAGCTGTTAATGATGAGAGGACAAATGTTTTAGTAGAACTAACAAAACCCTCTTAAAGATTTTTAAAATGTCAGTAAGGGCAAATAATGTAATAAATGTACTGTCTCCAAGAGATACTAAGAGTTTAATAATACATACAGGTTGGAGAAAGATTTGGACAAGTTCATGGATTGTAGGTTTATAAAGAACTTTTAAGGTAAGCTGGGCAAATTTAGGGTAAATTCCAGCATTTTGAGTTTGATGAAGGGCATCAGTCTCTGTCATATAAAGTTGACTTAATTTATCCAGAGTGGCAGTTATTGCCCTTTGAGAACAACTTGAATGAAATAAGCAGGAATTATGTTTTGTGTACTTGATTATTAACCCTATATTAGCTGGTTTCTGGGAAAAGGAAATAAAGATTTAATATAGTGAACTCTTAGAAAATATTAAGTCCTGTTGTTAACATCTAATTTTGTTCCTGTTCACAGGGGCTTAACAATCATTTTGTGGGTGGGAAAATTTTTTCATTGTAAGTCAGATTTAGGTAGCAGGGTGATTTCTTTGGAAATGTTTTCTTTCAAAACCCACTTAGCCATTTCCCTAACCTCAGGAAGGAAGTAAATACAATGACTTCTATCTGAATCATGACTACAAATCTACAGTATAGTAGAGATTCATTCAGTGCAAGTTTTTGAAAGTATTAGTAGCACACAGAACTAATTGAAAAATTGCAAAGGAAAAACTGTTGATTGCCCGTATCATGCTGAATAAGGTTTCCTACTTAGTGATTCAAAAAAGGGTTTGTATGATGTTTGAGACATAATACTATGTATGTCTTCTCCTCTGATCTCTTACTTGGTGTTTGTCTCCCTAGTTATACCGGTTAGAACGCTATGATGAATGCTTAGCGGTGTATAGAGATCTTGTCCGAAACTCCCAAGATGATTATGATGAAGAGAGAAAAACAAACCTTTCAGCAGTTGTTGCAGCTCAAAGCAATTGGGAAAAAGTAGTTCCAGTGAGTATCCCTGTGTACCCACACAGCTATGAAACAATATTCCTGTCTAGTGTTTGACTGGTATTTTGCTCCATGACAGGAGAACTTGGGCCTCCAAGAAGGGACACACGAACTGTGCTACAATGCTGCATGTGCTCTGATAGGACAAGGCCAGCTGAGCCAAGCAATGAAAATCCTACAAAAAGCTGAAGGTTGGAAGTTTATTAAAATTATGTGTAATTGTAATGTGCATATAACTTAAAATAGTATTTCCAAAAATTGTATTTGATTTTTGTGAGATTTATAATTGGAAATTATTGATGCAGTGGGAATTTCTCAAAATTCATCTAGCTTTTCTCTTGGCATTTTAGCATGTCTCCCCTAGTTCTGTCTAATCCCTAAGCCAGAGTACTTGTCCATTTTCATCCATACCAGACCTTATTTTTGAGGAGGTTTTTTAATAAGTTACTGTGAATATTAAATGTAAATTGAGTTAACATCAAGCATTTACAGCAGTACATGGCATATAACATAAGCATCCAATAAATATTGGTTATCATTATTAAACTAGGGTACTCAAGTTCAGTGATAATCAGTGTGCCTTTGTGTGTATGTGCACGCATGCACATACACTGCATTTATATTGGTAACACTATTCAAGCACAGTTTTAACTCCATTTAGTATGTTGTCATATATAACATTTATATGCTTTGAAGCTTTAATTAAGAAAAAAAGAAAAATAGTCTTATTAGCTTATGTTTGGTTTCAACTCCAGAAAGATGTAGACTTTTCTTCTGCATACATATTTCCCTGGAAGCTATAAAAGTGATGCAGGACTGCAGTGATGGGGAGGGAAAAAAGGTGAAGCAGGGTCAATTTTTAATGTTGAAGGTTAAAATAAAAGCAGAAGTTGGAGCATCATGAGAAGAAAAGTATGTTTGAGATTTATAATTTCTTGATTATACCCAGTATTGACAGTAGTGTGGGAAAAGGACATTCTTATACATGGAAGTTTTGAGTGTAAAAGTAATACTGACTTTGCAGTGGGCAGTTTGGTGATGTGTGGCGGATTTAAAATTTGCATACCCTTTGATCCAAGGATTTCATTTTAAGGAAATAATTAGATTAATTAATAATAATTAGATAAATGAAGAAATTTATTGTAAGGAAATAATTAGATAAATTCATATATGTATGTTTATGAGTGCTAAATGAAGGATGGTCATAAGAAAAAAATTAGAAACATCATGAGTTTCTGTCCTATAAGAGGATTGGCTAAGTTTTACCATGACCACAAAATAGGTTACCATGCAGTCTTCAAAATAAAAATGTAGATGTGGGGGCACCTGGGTGGCTCAGTCCGTTAAGGGTCCTACTCTGTTTTGGCTCAGGTCGTGATCTCATGGGTCCTGGGATCTAGCCCCACATCAGGCTCCATGCCCATTGGGGAGCCTGCTTCTCTCCTCGCTCCCTCACTCCCTCCCTCTCTAAAATAAATAAATCTTAAAAAAAAAAGCCTTGATTAAAAAAAAAATTGTAGATCTGTATTTATTATAATAGAAAGATGCCCACAATATATTAAATGGGGAAGGTAGGTTTCAAAATAGTGTGTAGAATATCATATCACACTTTCATTTTAAAAGCGGCTGTGCATTTGCATTTAAAAAATAGTAATGACAGGGGGCGCCTGGGTGGCTCAGTCGTTAAGCGTCTGCCTTCGGCTCAGGTCATGATCCCAGGGTCCTGGGATCGAGCCCCGCAGGATCGAGCCCCGCATCGGGCTCCCTGCTTGGTGGGAAGCCTGCTTCTCCCTCTCCCACTCTCTCTGCTTGTGTTCTCTCTCTGTCAAATAAATAAATAAAATCTTAAAAAAAAACAAAAATAAATAGGAATGACAATGCTAATAATGGTTATCTCTTGGTGGTGGGGTTATTGTCTTTACTACTTTTTTGTCATTGATTTTTTGCAATCAACATTTGTTACATTTATATTTTTTAAATGCCCTTAAAATTTTTTTTAACCTAGAGATTACAAATGAAAGAAAAATGCCAGAGAGCTAGAATAGTCAGGGACTGATGGTATTTATGTAATGTTTATTATTATTTATGTTGATGCTAATAATAAATTTCCAAATTTGCTTGTTATTAAAATTACCTTGAAATCTTCTGCCCAAGAATTTAATTCTTGCTCTTCAGAATGGTGAAAGGAATGGGAGTTACCCTGCAATATTAATTTTAAAACCATTTTTTCCCCATAGATCTTTGCCGCCGTTCATTATCAGAAGATTCTGTAAGTATTCCACTCTTATTAAACCCAAATTTTACACTTCTGACTAATATAAATTTATAGGTCGCTTCATTGTAGTATTTATTGACTTGTTGGAATAGGTGGTGGTTTATTAAATAATCACAGTAAAAATCCTCTTGATCAATTATTTGATGGAGTCTTAGGCTGGGAAATTACAATACCAGAATTTTTATATGCCATATATATTTTATTTTAAATTTATATTAATATAAATTCATTCTCTTATTTTATATGCAAGGCTCAGATCTTTGAATACGGGTCCTTTCATAGGAATCCAATGCATATTTCTTAAATGAACCACAAATAATCCAACAGTCATGATTTCCAATTGTCTTAAAGACAGTTATGAAGTAGTTTCATTACAGAATCCTTAGAGTTGTTAGCCTTTTCACCAGTCTTTTATTGTTTTCTGGCGCTCATCTACACAGTAATTTGCTTTTGGAATCACCTTTATCAAATTCCTAAATTTTAACAAACTGATTCTAAGGGAAGTTTTCTGAAAATGATATGTTGTCTTTAAGATTGTGTACCTTTTGAATGTTTGGAATACTTGATAAATATGGAGATCGATTTGGAAAATTTACAAGGGAAAAAAAGTTTTTTTTTCTTTTTAGGATGGGACTGAGGAAGACCCACAGGCAGAACTGGCCATCATTCATGGGCAGATGGCCTATATTCTACAGCTTCAGGGTTGTACAGAGGAGGCGTTGCAACTTTACAATCAAATAATAAAACTAAAGTAAGTTTATTTTAAATGAAGTGTCTTTTATAGGGGGTGAAGTCTCTTTTTAAAGGTTTGTTTCTTTTTGACTATTGCTTATTGTTCACAGGCCAACAGATGTGGGATTGCTAGCTGTGATTGCAAACAACATCATTACTATTAACAAGGTATGGGATATACATTGCTTTCTTACACTTATATTTTACATTGAAAACATTACCTTAGCTTTATCCCAGGTTAACTTCTTTTTTCCATGACACAGTCCAGTTGTAGCAAAATCACAATCACAGTTTAACTTTCATAATGATGATTCTGCAAACTGTATTCAGGTAATAAAACTTTTTTGCAGTTACAGTCTCTGGACTGTCTTACCCTTTTCCCAGTTTATAATAATGTGGAGAATCTATATATTGAAAAATAAATTGTTTTGACTTTATACTAAGCATGTGCATGTTTTATGTGTCATTTTCATCTAGTGAGTCTGAGTATAAGTTTTCTATGTGTAATTCTTTTCTTTCCAGTGGTTTTTATTTTGGGGGAAGGGAGACATGCCCACCCTCAAAGCCACATGTAAAATATTACAAGTATGAATATAAACAATCCTAAAGACTACTGTACTAGTAAAATTAACCACCATTTAGAACATTGTTTTAATAGAAGAACATTTCAGATTTGAAATGGAAATCAGTAGAAAATAAGAAAAGTAACATTTGCTTTCTTTTGATAAACTGTGATTTTTCAAGTGCCATCGTATTTCATCTTCACAATTATATTTTTATTTTTTTAATTAATTGATTTATTTTTTAATATTTTATTTGACACAGAGAGACACAGCGAGAGAGGGAACACAAGCAGGGGGAGTGGGAGAGGGAGAAGCAGGCTTCCCGTGGAGCAGGGAGCCCACTGCGGGGCTCGATCCCAGGACCCCAGGATCATGACCTGAGCCGAAGGCAGACGCTTAACGACTGAGCTACTCAGGCGCCCCCACAATTATATTTTTAGGTGGCAGTACTTGGCTGCCAATTTGTAGGAGTATAATCTGAGGCTGAAAGGAGTTAAGTAATTTGTATAAGGTCACAGCCTGTTAGAGGTAGAACTTGGATTGAGATTCCAATCACTTGACTCCAGAGTCCTTCATGGTACTTCCTTCCTCCAATAGCAGAAATTCAGAGGGTCTCCAGAGCTGAGATAATAGCACTAGAAAGAGTAGTAGTTATAGGATGTTGCAGGCTTTTGGCATGGTTTAGGTTTTCAAAAATTGATTCTGGCATTTGAATCTTAGCAGCATTATATACTTGCCTGTGTTTGTGATTTTTTTTTTTTTTTTTTTTTGTGTTTGTGAATTATTTGAAGTGCCGGTGAGGATAAATTCTTTTTACCTGATATGGGAAGGAGAGTGTGTAAAACACTAGATATCTTTTTTTTTTAAGATTTTATTTATTTATTTGATAGAGACAGTGAGAGAGTGAACACAAGCAGGAGGAGTGGGAGAGGGAGAAGCAGGCTTCCCGCGGAGCAGGGAGCCCGATGCGGGGCTCGATTCCAGGATCCTGGGATCAGGACCTGAGCCGAAGGCAGACGCTTAACGACTGAGCCATCCAGGCACCCAACGCTGGATATCTTAATCTTGTTGTCATTATATACCAAACTTTTTTTTAAAGATTTTTTTTTAAATTTATTTATTTGAGAGCGATCACAGAGGGAGAGGGAGAAGCAGATTTGACACTACTCGACGCTGAGCAGGGAGCCCGATGGGAGGCTCGATCCCAGGACCCTGAGATCATGACCTGAGCTGAAGGCAGATGCTTAACTACTGAGCCACCCAGGCACCTCTATTTTTTAAAGATTTTTTTAAAATTTATTTGAGAGAGTGAGAGCAAGAGAGATCACAGAGGGAGAGAGATAGTCAATAGACTTTTTATTCAAAATAGTGCTGGATTCAATAGCTAATGCAAAAGAAATATGAAACTCAGTGGTTTCATATTATATTTTTTAAAAGTCTCATTCTGGTATTGAAAAAAATTGTGCATGTTTAAATTTTTTACTTTTTAACTGCAGTATTGGTGAAAGAAAAGATCTCTGACCTGGCAAATTTGTAGCTGACCCTTGACAAAGAGGGTTACAGTTTGAGGGTTAAAACAACAGCATAAGCAAGTGAACATATGGAGAAATACTTATGACATATGGGAAGAAAGAGAAAACAGAAGTTAAGAGGATACATACATGCTAGTTAAAAATTTTTTAAAGTTTAGATTGAATGGTACCAAGGTATGGAAGGCCTTGAAAATCAATTTTTTTTTTTTAATTTTTATTTATTTGAGAGAGAGCACAGAGGGGGTAGGGTCAGAGGGAGAAGCAGACTCCCCACTGAGCAGGGAGCCTGATGCGGGACTCGATCCCGGGACTCCAGGATCATGACCTGAGCCGAAGGCAATTGCTTAACCAACTGAGCCACCCAGGCACCTGAAAATCAAATTTTTGAGTAAGTGCCATGATAGCAAAGTTTAAGTGGCATGCAAGATGAATTGAAGTATTAAAATAGTACAGAGGAGAACCAACTAGAAATCTGGTTTCTTAAGAAGTGATTTATGTGAGGGATGCCTAGGTGGCTCAGTTGGTTAAGTGTCTGCCTTTGGCTCAGGTCATGGTCTTGGGGTCCTGGGATCGAGTCCTGCATTGGGCTCCCTGCTCAGCAGGGAGTCTGCTGCTCCCTCTCCCTCTGCCCTTCTCCGCAGCTCGTGCTCTCTCTCTCTCAAGTAAATAAAATCTTAAAAAAAAAAAAAGGATTTATATGAAAGTTTTTTGCTGTACATTAAAGTAATTTTACTTTGGTTTGAAGCTTCACACTCAGAAAAAGTATTTATTTTAGATTTCTTCTTTGTTTTCTTTTACTCTTCAAACTAGTAGAAGACCTGGTTTAAAAAACATAGGGTATTGGGACACCTGGGTGGCTCAGTCTTTAGCGTCTGCCTTTGGCTCAGGTCATGATCCCAGGGTTCTGGGATCGAGCCCCACATTGGGCTCCCTGCTCAGCGGGAAGCCTGCTTCTCTCCCACTCCCCCTGCTTGTGTTCCCTCTTTCGCTGTGTCTCTCTCTGTCAAATAAGTAAATAGAATCTTTAAAAAAAAAACAAAAACATAGGGTATCACTTATTTGCAGATACTTATTTACAAAGCCAGAATACTGTGCACACAGTAGGTATTCAGATGCTCAGTTTGTCCTCAAGATGCATGTAATTTAATTGTCTTCCTAGAAAGGTATGTGACATTCTGTAATTCTTAACAGGACTTTCTTAAGGCAGATAACATTGTGTTTGCTGCACACAGAAGTTTGAGAATTTGAGCTTCTTTGAGCTACTGCCTAGGTGAGAAGGACCTTAAGGAAAAAAAAAACAGTAGCTGTGTTACATTGGCATTTTTTTGCTAAAAATGCTTTCAAAAGAGGTGTGAATCTAATTCTGAATTTTATTGATTTGCTTACATAATGACTGTTTCAAAGAGGAAAGAATTACTTTCCTCATTTGTCATCTAAATTCTAAAGGGCATAGTGTATAGATTCCAGATTTCTTTGTATCTTTGTAGTCCTGATTTCCACTGTAAGATTTGTTCTGTCCGTAAGTACTTTTCTTCAAAAAGCTCAAAACAAGCAGTTAATAGTGGAAGGATAAATCAAAAGAAAACCAAGAACCCAAGACAAATTTATATGCATCTTAGGGGTTTAAACAACCTAACCAGGCAGATGTATTATCTTCCAAGCTCTCTTGTGTATAAAATAACTAAATGGAAGAGGAATAAAGCCTTGAAGTGTTAAAAGATTAA
Organism: Neomonachus schauinslandi; assembly: GCF_002201575.2. NCBI lineage: Eukaryota > Metazoa > Chordata > Mammalia > Carnivora > Phocidae > Neomonachus > Neomonachus schauinslandi. Next base: position 159,036,880 of record NC_058404.1, on the reverse strand, counting down.
AGTCTGAGATTGCTGTTAATGGCAAATGAACTTTTCTTTTTCAGGACCAAAATGTCTTTGACTCCAAGAAGAAAGTGAAATTAACCAATGCAGAAGGAGTAGAGTTTAAGCTTTCTAAGAAACAGCTGCAAGCTATAGAATTTAACAAAGCTTTACTTGCTATGTACACAAACCAGGTAGGTAACAAATCTCTCATTGCTCTGGCTAAACCTTTTGGAGTATGGCATATGAGGCATAATGGGTGTAACAGTTCAATCTCTGTATATTGTTTGTCTTATACCAATGTATTTTTCAGAATGTCATATATTATAGATTTTGTTAAACAAGTAATTTACTCAATTCTTTGTAAAGGTCTACAGCTGCCTTTTAAGAGGACGAGAACACTATTCACATTTGTAAATGAGATACTGTTCTCATTATCTTATTTCTAATCTCTCTGAATTAAAGTAGAAATCATCAAAGATGTCAACTGGAATTATAGGTTTAAGATCTGTCTTTCATTTTAGTTTGTGCATAATTATAAATGCTAAGGAGGTCCATTCTAATACGCATTAATTCTAAAGATTTCACACTTTTCCATAGCAGAGGTGTTCAGTGGGAAAGTGAGAGTCAGTAACATTTTTATTATTTAGAACTGAGCTAAGTTATTCTTGAATACTTTAGCAAGAAATACCTATACATTTTGTTGCTTTTAAGCAAAGGGTGATACTTGTGTTTTCATTTTTTTTTTTTTATTTTTTTTGTGTGTGTGTTTTCATTTTTGTGTGTGTGTGTGTGTGTTTTCATTTTTTAAACAAAACTCTGGAATTTAAGCATCCAAATTAATATTTAGAACTAGTCCTTTCATGGGGCGCCTGGGTGGTTCAGTGGGTTACACGTCCAACTCTTTTTTTTTTTTTTTTAAAGATTTTTATTTATTTATTTATTTGACAGCGAGAGAAGGAACACAAGCCGGGGGAGTGGGAGAGGGGTGAAGCAGGCTTCCCGCTGAGCAGGGAGCCCGATGCGGGGCTCTATCCCAGGACCCTGGGATCATGACCTGAGCCGAAGGCAGATGCTTAACAACTGAGCCACCCAGGCGCCCCTACACGTCCAACTCTTGATTTTGGCTCAGGTCATAATCTCAGGGTTGTGAGATTGAGCCCATGTTGGGTGTCGGGCTATAAGCTGGGCGTGGAGCCTTCTTAAGATTCTCTCTCTCCTTCTGCCCGCCCCCCCAAAGAAATAGTCCTTTCCTAAATGCTTTTGTAACTCATAGCTTAAATTCAGTAAATGGAAATCTTTTCTTACAGGAGAAAATTGAAAATAGATACTGTAAACCAGTTCTTTTACCCTAGATAGTTCTTCACTATTGTCTTTCAGCTGAGTTCCTTCCCCTTCCACCCCTTCCTTTTCTTTTTGGTTATTCACTTAATGTTTAATTGCATTAACCAGCTTATTTTTGTGGGGGGAAATACTGTTTTTTAGGCAGAACAGTGCCGCAAAATATCTGCCAGTTTACAGTCCCAAAGTCCTGAGCATCTCCTGCCTATATTAATCCAAGCTGCCCAGCTCTGCCGTGAAAAGCAGCACACAAAAGCAATAGAACTGCTTCAGGTAAAGAAATTGAGTTTTTAATGAGGTGTCATGTAGTTGCATCCTTTTTTCATTTTTATTAGAATAGCCTACAAACTTGTAAGTAAAGTGGGAAAACTAATAGGTAACATACCAGTAGACAAAATCCAGAGTGTCACTTTAGTTAATTCTTGAGCTACAGCTTTGTTTTATGTATATTTGCATTATGGGGCATCAGTCTGGCTCAGTTGGTTGAGTGTTGGACTCTTGATCTCAGTTCAGGTCTTGATATCAGGGTGATGAGTTCAGGCCCCGTGTTGGGCTCCATGCTGGGCTGGGAGCCTACTTTATTTATTTATTTTTTTAAAGATTTTATTTATTTGACAGAGAGAGACAGCCAGCCAGAGAGGGAACCCAAGCAGGGGGAGTGGGAGAGGGAGAAGCAGGCCCCCCACAGAGCAGGGAGCCAGATGCAGGCTTCATCCCAGGACCCTGGGATCATGACCTGAGCCGAAGGCAGACGCTTAAGGACAGAGCCACCCAGGGGCCCCCTGGGAGCCTACTTTAAAAAAATAAATAAAGTTTGCATTAGTGAATGTTTACCATAAACCTGAAGAATCCTTTTCATTTGGCGATCAATTTAGGATGAGTTAAAGGTTTGTTTTAGGCTTATAATGCCAGAATATGCTTAACCTCTTTTTTCAATAATGTATTTTCCAATGAGTCCCAGTCCAAAACCTCAAACAATTACAGAGATACTAACTTGGTTTTTATCATCCTAAATCAGCTGTTAGATTACATGTTTGAAATTCCTGAGGGTACAGTACCCTGGAAGGTTGAACAGGGTGAAGTTAGGACCATCCTGAAGGGCAGAATTGCCTAGCAGGGATCCTCAGTAAGGAGACAGCATCTATTTGAGTATCTTATTTAAACAGACAAAACTATGTAGTAATCTTAATTATTATTTCTCTATTAGTGATTTCCTGGAACTTGATATTATTACACTTTCAGAGCATAATTTTATTATATTTTTATTTTATTTTATTTTTTAAGATTTTATTTATTTGACAGAGAGAGACAGCCGGAGAGGGAACACAAGCAGGGGGGAGTGGGAGAGGGAGAAGCAGACTCCCCGCTGAGCAGCGAGTCCAGTGTGGGCTCCATCCCAGGATCCTGGGATCATGATCTGAGCTGAAGGCAGATACTTAACCGACTGAGCCACCCAGGTGCCCCTCAGAGCATAATTTTAAAACAAAATGGGAATCAAAGTTTTTCCAGAATTAAAATTTTGACCTGAAACCAGAACTTTAATATTTCTGTGTAGAAGTGATAATTGAACTGTGTGCGGTTAGTTGTGTAAATTGTGATTTTTTTTTTTTCCTCCAACTGAAAACATTTTAGGAGTTTTCAGATCAGCATCCAGAAAATGCAGCTGAAATTAAGCTGACCATGGCACAGCTGAAGATTTCCCAAGGTATTAATAATTATTTCATCATGATTAAAATATTTTAATGGAAACATGGTTGAAATGTTTCTGAAGTAGTTGTGAACTATGTGGTTTTAAAAATTTTGCAAAAAAATTTTTTTGCATAATGATGAAGCATAATTATTACTGTTTCAAACAGCCTTTTTTTCAGGTTATTCTTAAATTTTTAGAATGATTCTCAATCTATGCCTTGAAAATGGGTAGAAGCAAAGGATTCCTATGTTTCAAAAGACCATACTTAAATTTCCTGGGTATGTCATATGTAGAAATGCTTATATCTGTCACTTGCTAGCATTTGCATGAAAGAAGGGTTACTTTGCATTTAGCTTTCTTAACTTAACCCTTTATCCTTTGTTTATAGTTTACCCATATCTTTGGGGGAAAAGAGGCAGGGAAATTTAATGAAAACTGACATTTTTGAATCCTACAGAAAACTGCTAGTGGTTTTTGGCCATGATTTGAACTAGCCTTAAGTGATTATCTAGAGCTTTTGGTAACCATTATTTACATGTAGCTATTTTAACTTTAAAATAAAATGAAATTTGTTAAAAGTCAGTTCCTCCCTTGTGCTAGCCACATAGAAATTTCATAACCACATGAGGCTAGTTGAACAGCATAGATAAAGACATTTCCATCATAGGAAGTTGTATTTCTGGTGTAGACCATGCATTCTCAACATGGGGGTAGGGATCATTTGTTTGGTGGGTGGCCAAAAAAATTACAGATATTATGGCCAAAATGAAAATTTCATGGGTAATGATCAGGATACTTGATAATTAGAGAAAAAAAAAAGTCTTACGAGATTTCTTAGTGTTTAGTAATAAAAACAAGGTTAAGAAACATTATTGGTTTTGGGGTACCTGGTTGGCTTAGTTGGTAGAGCATGCGACTCTTGATCTCAGAGTCATGAGTTTGAGCCTCAGAGCTCCACATTGGGGGTAAAGATTACCTAAAAAAAAAAAAAAGAAAAAATCATTGTTGGTCTCCCATAATATTACCCATTCTCACATTTCCTTATCTTTCTCTCTTATTTCTTTTTTTTTTTTTTTTAAGATTTTATTTATTTATTTGAGAGAGAGAATGAGAGAGAGCACATGAGAGGGGTGAGGGGCAGAGGGAGAAGGAGACTCCCTGCTGAGCAGGGAGCCCGATGCGGGACTCGATCCCAGGACTCCAGGATCATGACCTGAGCCAAAGGCAGTCGCTTAACCAACTGAGCCACCCAGGCGCCCTTCCTCTCTTATTTCTTATTCCTTTTCCCACTTCTGCTTTTTCTTGCTCTTCCCTTATTTTCTTTCCTTATCCAGTTTTTAGTTTATTTTTGAGAGGAGTATTTATCCTACTAAAATTACTAAGAAAGAGCTGTCATTGGTTTCTATTTTGCTTTTAAAGACTTTGGAAGGTTACATTATTGATGTTTACAATGACTAGAAAATCGGTATTTTGACACTGTAGGAAATTTTCCATTGCACTCACATCTGCAGTAACATGTTTTAAAGTCTTTAAGGGTAGGATGTCCTTTAAGTTACAGTCTGAAAATGGAGAAAGACTGGGTGGGAGTTGGGAGACTTCTTTTCTGGTAGAATCTCTGCCATTAACTTTCTTTGTGGGTGTAAGCAAGGTATATTGTTTCTTGGGACCATTATCCCAAAGATCCCAAAGCTTGAGCATTTGGAGATACTACAAAATAGGACTTAAATTTTTTATTGTTATTGTTTTTTAATAATATGTTTTCTTCAGTGTGATGATGATTTTTTAATCTCTCAAGGTAATATATCCAAAGCATGTCTAATATTGAGAAGCATAGAAGAGTTAAAGCATAAGCCAGGCATGGTGAGTTTATAACTAAAATATTATAAGACTAAAAAAGTAGCGGAATTATAGTCTATTGGTATGTTTGATGTTTCTTTGTATTTAATTTCTGTTTATTCATAATGTAGGAGTAGTAGTTAAAATAAGTTACTGGTCTGCATTTAATGTCATTTTGTTTTCTGCTGTGCATTGGTTTATTATTTAGGCAAATATGCTAGGCACTATTTAAGCCTTACATTATCACTAAAAGCCAACCTTAAATAACCTAAAACCTGTATAGGGAATTTCTTAGCCTAGTTTATTTTATCATGTCTTCAATGTGATATTTTGAGATAAAAAAATTTAGTGATAGTGGCCAATAAATTTGGTTTTTAGTTCTGTGATGATTCAGTCATCACAGATTTAGATCACCGATATAGCTGTGAAAGCATCTATTTCAAAGTAGAGGCTAATGCTGTCACTGGTGGTATGTACATTTATTGAACAGGGACTTTTATTCATGTCTGTATACTCTAACACAGCTTGTTTACAGTTGGCACTCAGTAAATGTATATTGGTAATGTATTATGGTAATGCTTTCTCCTTTGAAGATTCATATTTTCAAGACTGGACTACAATTACTCTGTATTAGAATCAAATATAAATTTCTAAAATTTCATATCTGGCCTTCTATTACCTTTCAAGACATTTGTCCACTTCATCATTGTTGAACTTACTGGCATAAAAGTTGTTCAGGTATTTCCTTTTTATCCCTTTAATATCTGTAGACCAACTCTCATTCCTGATACTGGTTATTCAGGTCTTCTTTTTTGTTTTCTGATCAATTTAGCCAGAGGTTCATCAGTTTTATTGATTTTCTTAAAGATCCAGTTTCTTGGGCGCCTGAGTGGCTCAGTCGTTAGGTGTCTGCCTTCAGCTCTGGTCATGATCCCAGGGTTCTGGGATCTAGCCCTGCATTGGGCTCCCTGCTTGGCGGGAAGCCTGCTTCTCCCTCTCCCACTGCCCCTGCTTGTGTTCCTATTCTTGCTCTGTTTCTCTCTGTCAAATAAATAAATAAAATCTTAAAAAAAAAAAAAAACCCAGTTTCTTGTTTCTGTTTCCTTTCTGTCCTCATCTCATGTTGCTTCTCCTATTCTCACTCTACTCCAGCGACATGGGTCTCCTTGCTGTCCCTCCAACACACTAGGCAAGCTTTTCACTGGCCTTTTGTAGCTCAGGCCAGATAGAACTTATCATGGGAGTTTAGCCACGCTGGTGTGTACCTCACTATCACACATTAGATGTCCCAGCAGTGTTTTATTATATAAACTAATTTTTAAGCACTAGTCTCAACTATTATGCTTGCTACGCACTAGTAACAAACTGTGAACTGGCACTAGTTTAAGAGGAAAGTTGTATTTTATAGATAACTACCTTTGTATTTGGGAACCACTGTTGTATATGGTATTTCTAGTTATTATGGTCTAGAAAGATAATTTTTTGTTTTAAAGATTTTATTTATTTGACAGAGAGAGACACAGTGAGAGAGGGAACAACACAAGCAGGGGGAGTGGGAGAGGGAGAAGCAGGCTTCCCGCTGAGCAGGGAGCCCAACATGGGACTTAATCCCAGAACCCTAGGATCATGACCTGAGCCAAAGGCAGACGCTTAACAGTTGAGCCACCCAGGCACCCCAGAAAGATAATAATTTTTAATGATGAATTTGGTACTGGCAGAGAGCCTAACAACTTTTATTTGCTGTTTTCTAATTTTTTCATTTTTCAAAAAGCTTATTCTGGGAGAGAAAGGGGAATTTTACTCATTAATTTATACTTTCGGCTGGGTAGGTATCTGCATTAGTGACTATGTACAGCCATGAGGAGGATATTGATAGTGCCATTGAGGTCTTCACGCAAGCTATCCAGTGGTATCAAAACCATCAGGTAAGTAAATGGAGTAAATTGTATGAGGACATGTTTTTATGTAAAAATGAAAAGCTGCAGTAGTGAACTCAAGTTATGAGATTTGAAATATTCCAAGTCACTATTTAAAGAATGGAATACTGTTAGACTGTCAAATTACTTTTTTTAAGTATACCAGATCCAAATAAAGCTATTGGAAATAAGAATTATTTCAGAATGAAAAAAAAAGCTCAGTTATGGTTTTGAAGGCCTTTCTGGTTCATTGTATTTGTGTATAATCTCAAAAAATAATACGTGAGTGCATATGGGGGTGCTCATCTTTAGTGGCTGGAGAGCTCATGGTAGTAAGTGGTGAAACAATAAATATGTGCAATAATTGTATCTCATGTTTTCCTGGAATAGGAATGTCTTCATTTTTTCCGGTATAAGTCTCTGCATAGGCAGTATCCAACTTATAAATATACATGCACACAGGTGGCATTTATACCGTTGGTACTAAAGGTAGTAGAGGGATATCCGTGTTCTGGGAAATACTGTGTTTGAGAACTGTGGTGACATATCTTTAAGATCTGATTATGGGGAAATATTTCTAGTTATAGGCAATCTTAAAAAAGATAGGTTGTGATCCAGATTCATAAATTGGTCATCACTTGTATAATTTGTCTACCTCCCTCCCTGTATGTTTGTGTGATTTTTGTTGTTGTTTCATGTATTCAATAAAACTTTGAGGAATTTAATAGATAGGTCTATCTTAAAGGTCTAATGAATGTAGTAACTTCACAAACATGGTAGATATCTAGCTTAAAACTTTTTTTCCTTTTTTTTTGAACCTGTAGCCCAAATCTTCTGCTCATTTGTCCTTGATAAGAGAAGCTGCAAACTTCAAACTCAAATATGGGCGGAAGAAAGAGGCAATTAGTGACCTAGAACAGCTATGGAAGTAAGTTCTGAAAGCTGGAGATGTAAAAATGCAAATTTTATTGCTGTTATTTGATACAAGAAGGTTATTTTGCTTGTTTATTTGTTCCATTTTCATAAACTGTACACTAACTGTTCACTAACTTTTTTTTTTTTTTTTAGACAAAATCCAAAAGATATTCACACCCTGGCGCAGCTTATTTCTGCTTACTCACTTGTAGATCCCGAGAAGGCAAAAGCGTATCCTTTTGACCTTTTGATTATTGTTTCAGACAGCTCCCAAGTAGCGTGCTAGATACCTTCCAATACCTATTTTGACCATGGCTTTTTCTGTTGTAAATTTCAACAAACAGACAGAACACTCTTCTAACTAGTAAAAGCAAAAATGAGAATTTATTGGTCAACATGACTGAAAAATATAGTAATAGATCCGACTTGGGGTACAATTTGATCCAGAAGCAAAAATGAAGTCAAGATGCAGCTTGTATCTCTTCAGGTTCAAGTCCAGCAGCAAAAGAAAAAGTGTATTTTATTTGGGTAGTTGTGAAAGATTCTGAAATGTCATTCTCATTGAAATGTCTTAGATCACATGCCTAACAGTTACTAAAGATAAGAGATTCAGTGCCCTGATTGGCTAAGTTTGGATCATGTGCTACTGTAGTCAGGGTATGCCCCCAAACCCAAGGTGGAGTTGTGGATGCTGAGCAGCCACAAGTCAAAACCTTTGTAGTGAGCAAATCTATGTTTGATAGTTGTTTTGGAATAGAGATTTTATTAAGCCCCATCTTGAAGTACAGCACTGAGTTAAGGAATAGATGATTAGATTGTGACCTCTTTTATTTTTTCAGGGTATATAATATATAATTGACCTTATAATCTAATTTGTTACTATTATTATTTTTTAAGATTTTATTATTTGAGAGCGAGATAGCACAAGTGGGGGTGAGGGGCAGAGGGAGAAGCAGACTCCCTGCTGAGCAGGGAGCCCAATACAGGGCTCAATCCTGGAACTCTGGGATCACGACCTGAACTGAAGGCAGATGCTTAACTGACTGAGCCACACAGGCGCCCCTAATTTGTTATTCTATAGAAGATTTAAGAACATTTTTTTACTTTTGAGAAAGGACATAGAAAAAAAGACTTTTTCTTTTGGCAGACATATATATGTGTATATATTGTGTTCCTGAACTCCTGTTCAATCCCAGCCTTAGTAAACACCTGCCCTCGTCCGATAGTATGTCTCTAAAAGTAGATGTTGAGGCTCTTGAAAATTCTCCTGGTGCTACTTACATTCGGAAAAAGGGTGGAAAAGTTGCTGGAGATAGTCAACCAAAGGAGCAAGGGTAATGTTTTCATTGTAACATTCTCTAATGTGGACTTTAAATTACAGAAGGAATGAAAAATACATTCTCTGAAAATTCCTCATGAATAAAGTTTAAGTCCCCCTTGTTTCTTTTTCCTTTCTTTTTTGCTATGCCCAGTTCTTAGTCCTTGTCCTGTTTACCACCTCCCCCCATCACACCCCCAAATTAACCTTTGGTGTTGAGTGTATATCCTTCAGGATCTTCTTTGTGTTTACACACACAAGTGATTTAGAAATATTTTCCTTGGATTTATTTATTTATTTATTCATTTATTCATTTTTTACAGAAGGGGATTATATTGTACTTAACTGTTTTCCAGCTTGCTTTCATTTACTAAGTTGTGGAGATTTCTCCATATTCTTTTTTTTTTTTTTAAGATTTTATTTATTTCTTAGAGCACAAGTGGGGGTGAGGGGTGGAGGGAGAAGCAGACTCCCTGCTGAGCAGGGAGCCCAATGAGGGGCTCAGTCCTAGGACCCTGAGATCATGACCTGAGCCTAAGTCAGACGCTTTATCAACTGAGCCACCCAGGCTCCCCTTCTCCATATTCTTAGTATAGACATATTTCATTCCTTTTATGCATAGTATTCCATTAGCTGGTTGTCCCCTACTTTATTTACCTCTAAATTTTTTATGTATATTTAGTACTTAATTCTATACTGAGTTCAAATGAGGTTTATTTTGCTGATTTGGAGGAAAGATTAGCTAGCTTCATTAACTTATAAGAAGTCAAATTCTTACTCTTCTACCACCTGGCCATCTCAGAAACACAGTGGAGGCCTACAGTGAAATGTTTAAGATTCCATGGATAGAGACTTGGGATGAATAGAGAATGGAAGAGATATAGCCCTTCCCCAAATTTGTGGCTTTCATGGTTTTTCACTGTTTTCTCTTTTTTTTTAAGATTTTATTTATTTGAGAGAGAGCTAGAGAGAGCACAAATGGTGGGGAGGGGCAGAGGAAGAGGGAGAAGCAGACTCCCCGCTGAGCAAGGAGCCCGATGTTGGGACTCTATCTCAGGACGTTGAGCTCATGACCTGAGCCTGAAGGCAGGTTGCTTAATGACTGAGCCACTCAGGCGCCCATTTTCTCCCTTTCTGAGTGCTTTTGAAATATAAATTTTTTCCTAACTTAGAAAAAAAATACATCAGCAACAGCATATGAGTAACGTTATTATGAACTCTGGTAAAAAAGCATTATCATCCTCATAATAATTTTTTTTAAGATTTTTCTTTAAAGATTATTTATTTATTTGACAGAGAGGGAACACAAGCAGGGGGAGTGGGAGAAGGAGAAGCAGGCTCCCCACGGAGCAGGGAGCCTGATGCGGGGCTCGATCCCAGGATCCTGGGATCATGACCTGAGCCGAAGGCAAGCACTCAATGACTGAGCCACCCAGGCACCTCTTAATTTTTTTTTTAAAGATTTTATTTATCAGAGAGAGGGTGAGCAAGCACAAGCAGGGGTTGCTGTACGCAGAGGGAGAAGCAGGCTCCCTGCTAAGCAGGAAGCCCGATGCGGGACTCAATCTCAGGATCCCGGGATCACAACCCAACCCAAAGGTAGACACTTAACCACTGAGCCACCCAGGCGTCCCACTCATAATAGATTTTTAAAACTAAAATTAGGAATTGGAGTCTCAGAAATACTACCTTGTTCCAAATTCCATTTCATCATAAGAGTCCCACCTCAAACCTTATCAAGAACCCCAAAATTGAAAAATTCAAGCCACATCTTAAGGGGATTTTCAAATAATGCCTATTTAAAGGTCTTCCTTCCTTCCTTCCTTCCTCTCTCTCTCTCTCTGAACTGTCTCTCACTCTGTCTCCCCGCTCCCCCACCCATGCTCAGTGTGGAGCCCAGCGCAGGGCTTGAACTCACGATCCTGAGATCATGACCTGAGCCTAGATCAAGAGGTGGTTGCCTAACTGACTGAGCCATCCAGGCGTCCCCTATTTAATTATTTTCAGTACTTTTTTCCTCTTTCAAAACAGAGTTTAGTAATTAGTAAGAATATAGTTCTTTTCTAGTCCTTTAATCCTCTCCTTTTCCTTAGACAATTATTAAGATATTGGCTTTTAGGCTTTTAAATTTCAGCACATTATTTTCATTAGGCATTATTAAAGCCTTTTATACTAACTTTTGGATACAAAGGTTTAGTTTCTTGGGTTTTTTTAAAGATTTTTAAGGAATCTCTACACCCCACGTGGGGCTTGAACTCACAACCCTGAGATCAAGAGTCACATGCTCTACTGACTGAGCCAGCCAGGCACCTCAAAGGTTTAGTTTCTTTTGAAGATAAACTATATTGTTGACAAAAAGTAAGTCATGGTCCTTGCCCTTAAAAGAACCTAAGTCTAGCAGAAGGAAGTATTGCAGTAATTGCAATAAAGGTTGCGTGTTCTGTGGTTGTGCAGGGCATAGAGCACCAGGGAGTATAGTCCTTCCTGGGGACAGTCGGGGGTTAGGAAATCACCTCATGGAAGAGGTGATTGTGTTGACTTTAGAGGAGGATGAATTAGGCCAAGTGTGAGCAAAGGCAAGTAAGAAAGGGCAGAAGGGCACCTGGGTGGCTCAGTCGTTAAGCGTCTGCCTTCGGCTCAGGTCATGATCCTGGGGTCCTGGGATCGAGCCCCACATCGGGCTCCCTGCTCGGCGGGAAGCCTGCTTCTCCCTCTCCCTCTGTCCCTGCTTGTGTTCCCTCTCTCACTGTGTTTCTCTCTGTCAAATAAATAAAATCTTAGAAAAGGGCAGAGAACCTTTGGGAAATAGCAGGTATGGCTGGAGAGTGATTTGTAGAGACAGTTTAGAAGACTGTTGCATAGTCTGGGTGAGAAATGAAGCTCTTTAAAGTACGACACTGTATGTTGCATTTCTTATTCTTCAGGATACCCTGAAAGGATTTTCACAATTGAATGACTTGGTAGAATGAATTTTTGGCAGAGATTGTTGCTGTCTCATCATTTTAATTCACTGTTTCATAGTTCCCATAGAGGCATATCATGTAGGATTATGTACAGATTTGATGTCTTCCTCTTATAGCCATCAGAGTACTTAATTATTTTTGAAGTGTTTTATTTCTGATGCTCCTTTCAGCACCCCTTCCCCTTTTTTTTTAGTGTATTTAATAAAGATTTTACTTTAAAAATTCAGTAAACTCACCAGGTTCAAGATTTGGAAAATAAAAACGTAGAAAGTAAAAGCTTCTTCCCATCCCTGTGTGCTCTCCTCTCTCCAAGGTCACTACCAATGTTACTTGTCTTACATACCCTCCCAGGGATAGTCTTGGCATGTATGATACCTATGCATGTTCTTGCCTAAGTGTTTAGTTATCTGTTCTCTAGTTTTGCCAAACATGTAACTTAACATAGTATTATAGATTTTCATGCTTGTGCAGATTTCTTCTCTTTTTACATAGACGTAATGTATGGGAATGTAATCTGAAAACCTAGCTAATCCTCTTTTTTAAATGACTTTCCAAAAACTACAGTATGTGAAGCTTGATTAAACTTAACCAGTATTAATATCCCAGCTAGTTTATTAGATTTGGTGAGACAGTGCCACATCTTAAATGCCTAATGATAAAGTGCCCAGCTCACTCTTTTGCACATGTTTAAAGCTGTGTAAATATTTTATCATGACTATGGTAATGGTTTTTTTTCTTTTTATAGACAGGGAGATTTGAAAAAGAAGAAAAAGAAAAAGAAGGGTAAGGATTTTTTTTTTATCTTTAGATTTTACAAGATAAAAGTTTGAATTTAGCCCAATATAAAAATCTTCAGACAAAATTACTGTTCTCTCTACTGTCTTTGAACACTGACTTTTGTCTTGACTATAAATTTTTTTTTTTTTTACTTTAAAGACTATAGCTCTAGAGAGTTTGATTGCCTGAATTCAGATTGTTGCTCTAGTGAACGTTGCTCTTTTGCTGTGACTGTGAACAGATTACTTAATGTACCTGCCTGAGTTTTTCATCTATAAAATGGTATGTGATAGTTATATACCTCATAAGATTAAATGAGATACCACATGTAAAGATCTCAGAATGATGCCTGGCACATAGTAAGCCCTTTATTCATTAGGCTGCTTTCACCTACAAACTGAACTCCATCAAACTGGCTGTTTATGAAAACGGCTGTGTATAGGAAAGGTTGACTGATCTAGAAGTTGTATCTCTTTGTTCATCTGTATACAAAACTGAATCCCATTAGAGTCCTGTGTTTGTTAACAACGGTCTGGGCTTGTCTTTTTTTTTTAAGATTTATTTTAGAGAGTGCATGTGGGGGCTGGGGTGGGGGAGAGGGAGAGAGAGTCCCAAGCAGACTCCATGCTGAGCACAGAGTGCAACATGAGGCTCAGTCTTACGACCCCAAGATCATGACCTGAGCCAAAACCAAAAGTTGGATGCTCAACTGACTGTGCCACCCAGGCACCTCTGGGGCTTGTCATTTATATCCAGCAGTTCAAAGAGGGCCTTTCTGCAGTTGTCATGTCTTTCCCATTAATCTCATGGGCCAACATAGGTCATTGTCCAAGCCTGAGCCATTAACCAGGAGAATGACATGCATTGATTGGCTTAGGCTGTGTTCTTAATTCCTGGCAAGAGTGGGTAGAATTACCATGTTTGGCTTCATCTAGTCAGAGGTTATCCCTGGAGCCACCTACCTGTTCCTGACTCTGGGAAATCTGCGGTATAAATCAGATTCATTCTGTCTTCTTTCTTTCGTTTATTTTTAAGTAGGCTCCATGCCCAACATGGGTCTCGAACTCACAAACCTGAGATTCAGTTGCACGCTAAGTATTTGTTTTATGTATTAGTAATACTGCAAGGGAACAGCTGATAAGTACAGGTAGCAATAACCTGCAATATCACTTTTCTATTTTTTGTGGTTTCCAGATGAGTATTTTTTAAAACTTAAAAGCGATATATGCTCATTCTAAGAACAAACAAAACTTCTGTCATTATACAATGGCAATAAAGCATGGAAAATTCCCTACCCGAAATTCATACTCCCAGAGATAATTACAATATAACTTTTTTGTATATAGAAACATACATTATTATACATACATTTACATGCTCAGTCAATAAAAGTTTTTACAAAATTGGTATGAACAATGTCTTCAGGATAATTTGTTTTAATCTTCTACTTTAGACTGTATTGTGCAGACATTTCTCCAAATTATTAAATATGGATGTACTTTTTAACCCATAGCTATAGCTTTTTTTTTTTTTTTTTTAAGATTTTTTATTTATTTATTTGTTGGGCAGGGAGGAGAGAGGGAGAGTGCGCGCACAAGCAGGGGGAGTGGTAGGCAGAGGGAGAAGCAGGCCCCCCAGCTGAGCCAGGAGCCTGATGCGGGACTCAGTCCCAGGACCCTGGGATCATGACCTGAGCCAAAGGCAGATGCTTAACCGACTGAGCCACCCAGGTGTCCCCATAGCTATAGCTGCGTATAGTGTGGGCATACTGTAATTTATTTAATCATTCTCTTACTGATAGACACTTAATTATTTTAAAGAAAACCATAGAGAATATCCTTTTTTTTTTTTAAAGATTTATTTACTTATTTTAGAGAGCGAGTGCAAGCGGGGGTGGGGGATAGAGAGAGAGAAAAGGAGACTTCCCACTCTACATGTAGCCCAGTGTGGGGTTCAATCCCATGATCCTGAGATCGTGACCTGAGCTGACATCAAGAATCAGATGCTCAACTGATTGAGCCACCCAGGCACCCCATGTTCTTATATATAACTTTGTGTCTTAGGGGTATCTGCAGGATAAATTTCTAGAAGTATTAATTTTGACTAGTACTGCCAAATTAAATTACTCTCTACAAAGGCTATACCATTGTACACTTCTGCCATAGTGTTTGATTGTTTCTCACTATCTCATCAACACTGGGTATTGTTATTGCTTTTAATATTTGTTAGTTTGATAGAATTTTGCTACCTTTTTCATTTATAATTAGTGAGGTGGAACATTTTTTCACATGATTAAGGACTCCTGTTTCTCCTGGCTTACCCTAATTACAGCAGTGCCCATTTTTCTTTGCATGATTTATCTATTGATTATTAAGACCTCTTTCTATATTAAGAATATCAGTCCACTCTGTTATATAGTATGCAAATATTTTTTTGTTATTTCTCTTAAAAATGTATCTCTTACCAAATGAAATTAAACATTTTTTATATAGGGGCACCTGGCTGGCTCAGTCAGAACTCCTGATCTTAGGGTTGTGAGTTTGGGCCTCATGTTAGGTACAGAGATTACTTAAAAATAAATAAAACTTAAAAAAAAATTTTTTTTTAATAGATACATATGTGAGGTCTTTTCCTTTATGGCTTCTGAATTTTGTATCATGCTTAATAAGGTCTTTTCCCTGGCTAGATTATACAAATAAAACTTTCTCAGATGAACTTGTTTCAGTTTTAATGTTATTTATTTCCAGGCCTTGGACACATTCTTTAAGCAAACTATCTTTTTTTTTTTTTTAAAGATTTTATTTATTTATTTGAGAGAGAATGAGAGAGAGCACATGAGAGGCAGGAGGATCGGAGGAGAAGCAGACTCCCTGCTGAGCAGGGAGCCCGATGTGGGACTCGATCCTGGGACTCCAGGATCGTGACCTGAGCCGAAGGCAGTCGCTTAACCAACTGAGCCACCCAGGCACCCTTAAGCAAACTATCTTGAAACCATTATAGACATATCTCATTTCTTTAACGCTTATTACACAGGAAAACTGCCTAAGAATTACGACCCAAAGGTGACCCCAGATCCAGAAAGATGGCTACCAATGCGAGAACGTTCTTACTACCGGGGGAGAAAGAAGGGTAAAAAGAAGGATCAGATTGGAAAAGGGACCCAGGGAGCAACTGCAGGAGCTTCATCTGAACTGTAAGTCATTGTTCCTCAGTTGAAGTCACTCAAAGCATAGGTTGATTCTTTCTCAGATGGACTCAGGATCATTAGTAAGAATTTTTAAAATATATTTCAAGTATAAGGAATACAGTCAGATATCTTTAATAAATGTTTTTTGCCAATAAGCTTATGTAAAGGAAAGAAAATGTGTTTTGGTTTGATTATATTATAAATATTAGGATTATAGAATTGTATCATAAATATTAGGATTCCAGTATCTTCAAAAGGAAGCTAAATACACTGAGTCATTCAACTAATTGAGTATAAAGAACAACAGATACTATAAATAAAATGATTAGGAAGAAGTATTAAAAGTGTTACTAAAGTTATTCTTATATTGTAGGATTATGAGTCATTTAAATTTTTTTTCTTTTTCCTACGCTTTCTAAAAATTGGCATGTACCATATATTACTTTTTCTTTATAAAGCAGTAAATGTATTCAAAAGAAAAGTGGATAGGAAGTTGGGGAGCCCACTTTAAAAGAAACAGAGTATGTGTGGGAGATTGTTAGGAGTAGAAAGTGAAATCCACGTACATAGGTTTTTATAGTCTTTTCCTTTGTTGAATGTATGAATGACCAGCACTCTCCTGATCTGATTTCAGGGATGCCAGTAAAACTGTGAGCAGCCCACCAACCTCCCCAAGACCTGGCAGCGCAGCAACAGCATCTGCATCTACAAGTAATATCATACCCCCAAGACACCAGAAACCTGCAGGGGCTCCAGCAATAAAAAAGAAACAGCAACAGAAAAAGAAGAAAGGTGGAAAAGGTGGCTGGTGATTAGAACATTCTTGTTTGCAGGCTATTTTTAGTCGTACTGACACTAAGAACATAATAAAGGTAACACAGCAAGAAGCACAGAGCTACTCCCTCTCCCATCCCCACATTTCATGAAATGATTTTCTTGTGCGTCGTCACACAGGAAACATCTTCCTCAACCTCTGCCTAGTCCATCTTGGCCTGCTTGTACCACCTAGCTTTGCACAGATGATAAGGACTGAAAATAATGGGGCATTTTCCCACCTTGATCTTTGTTGCATTCTTTCTCTTTGTGTGCTGTGATCTGGTGTTTCTTCAGTTTCACAAACAAGGCATGTTATCCAAAGTTTCCTAGGATTTAAACAGAACCTACTTCTGTTTCAACTAGAGTCCGAAGATACTTGTTCCTAGCAAATCCCACTTTAAATTATGTCTTAGGAGGCCTTAGGAGACTGAAAGTGGAATCTTCTGAGCATTCCAAATATCTGCTAAGAAATACATTGTGATAAAGGGAACCTTATTAATACACTGGTGTTCTTTCTTCACTTCATTACATGAATGACCACAGGAAAACTAAAGTAAATGTCAATTTTAACCATAAATTCTCTGTAATGTGATCCTGGAGTATGGGATACTATATATATGTAGTAATGAAATGTGTGTGTATGTACATATATACACACATATATATGTAAATTAGGACTCCTTTGCACCCCGTATTGTTTTCAGATTATGATGACATTATGCTGATTTAGCACCATTAACTCAAGGAAAATGTATCAATGTTGTAAGAAGTTGACTCTTAGACCCAGTGTTCTGAGATCAGATGGGTTTGGAGTGTCTCAATCAGAAAGATTTAATGGCCCTGTCAAGAGCATGAACATTGACTTCTGAGGTAGAGAGGAAATCCTTCAGAGTTCGGTAGTGGGCAGTATTAGAACTTAACAGAACTGTTTGGCCCAATTAATAGATACTAAAATGACTCACCTTTGTCATTTGGGGTAGAACTATTACCCTTCTCAAAGTAATGAAGTATTGTACAGTCTGGTATCAGTGTTGCTCTGGTCTTCCTTGCTTACAAGCCACTTTCCCATTGAACAGCTATGAGACAGGCACACTGGGATGCCACCTTTGTTAGTATTCATTTTGTGCTGCCCAAGATAGCATTGAATTTAGACTTTGAGTATTTCCTTGTGATCATATTACTTCATCCTTGTTAATAAAGTGCTACTGTATTTGACTCTGAACATATCTATTGAAACTTCTTCAAAGATATTTTTTAAAAGGCTTTCCTCCTTTACAAGAGTAAGAAATGTGGTGCTGCCTAATCAGAATCTGCAGTAACACCTAAACAAGAGACGACCCTCATATATGAATGACTTATTATGACGTAATACTTTTTGAGCTTAGAGAATAATCTTTTGGTAAGAGTGTTGTACTTATTCCTTCTGAATATATACCCCATTACAGGAATAATTGTTCATAAATTTGTTATTTAGGATTCCATTAAATTTCTGTGGTGAAGGATAATCATTTTTAGGTTAACTGAGCTACAGAATTTTGGTGAAAGTTATCCATCATTGAAAATTTTGACCCAAGGCACCAAGAGTGAAAGTTACATTTCTCTATTTAGTCATTGTAATTACTAGCCATTGTTATTACCAGTCATTACTAAGCAACTGAAACCTCAATTGAAATAAGTTATAATTGTCAAATGAAGTATAAGCATCTACATTAATTTTCTAGTAATTATTTCTTCTTTTGGACAGGTCTTTAATCAAGGACATATACTTTGTATGTGTGTGTGTACATTTATAAAAGCCAATATGGATACATCCATTCACTGCAGTACATTTTAAAATAAAATATTCTAGCAGTGAGTATGGATTAAGGTGTTTTGGGTTTTGGCATTTTATTGAGGACTTCCTGGTTGGTATACCTAAGAATTTTTTAGGCTAAATATCTAAAATTGTTTCTTGCCCCTCCCACAAAGCTTCAAACCTAATCTGATGGAACCAAGAGAACCCAGTTGTAACTTCACTGACAATTCATCATGTTCATATGTGTTTATAAACAAATTGAGGAGTAAACATTTTTTAAGTTACTAACCACAGCATTTTCAAGGCTGCTTGTAAACTGCTAACCTTAAACATTTACATCACTCAAACCTGGAACCAGCCTGTCATTCACTGTTCCTTACAAGCCTATCTGAACAGTAGATCTGATGAAAGAGAGTCAGTTTATTGCATTAAGATAATTTCATTAGATTGTGAAATATATTCTTGAGAGCAGTTTAACAAAATAATAAAAAGAACCATCCCTATACTTTTCAACCAGTTTAAGAAATGTTACCACCACCTTTGAAAAGCCCCATGGGTTACCTAATTTGCTACATACGGGATCATTGTTCGTGACTAGTTTGTTTAATTGTTTAATACCCATCATTACTAGTCTCTATGTTCCTGGCGGACTACTAATTTAATCTCCAGGTAATTTTGTTTAAACGATATGTAGCGGGAATTTAAAATAAGCGAGCTGTTCGTGTTTCTCTTAAGCGTCCTGGATAGCGGCCTCTAGACACTCCTAGTGGAGTTAACGGGACGGAGGGCGGGAAGATACCCGACTTCACTTTTCATGCTTGTGATTACTGGCTGGGAGAGGCGGGGAAACCTCTGGAACGCTCTGGACGCTGGCTTCCGAAGTGTTCTTCCGATGGGAGACTCGAGGGTCGGGCGGCTCTAGGATGATGTGGGAGTGGTGACACGCTAGGAACTGGGCTGGCTTGGAAGGCCTTTCGGAGACACTGCGCCCAGCACAAGGGAATCGGGGCCATGGTGCGACCTCCGGAGGAGGTGTCGCCTGGGGTGTTTTTCCTACTCGGAAGAGCAGTCCCGCGGGTCTCTCCACCTCCCTGCGTCAACGCTTCCCCTAGCTCCCTCCGCTATCTCCCCTTCCCCGCCCCGGGATCGGCGAGTCCGCTGCGCCGCAGACCCCCGCGGCACCCAGCGCGCCGGGGGACCGGCCTCGGCCGCGCAGTGACCGCGGGTGTTGTCTACGCCGCATGGACCTACGTCTCCACCCTGCGTCCGTCACGGGGGCCACACCTGCCGGGACTCAAGGCCCAGGCTCCAGCGCGCGGGCGCGCGGAAGGAGTGAAGGAAATTAGGGCGGTGGGGATGGAGAAGGGAAGGGTGATGAAGAAGGGGAAGGTGAAGAAGGGCAAGGAGCCAGAGAAAGAGAAAATTCGGGAAAAAGGAAAGGAGGAGAAAGAGAAAAAGAAGGAGGTGGAGAAGGAGAAAATTAAGGGAAAAGAAAAGGGAAAGGAGGAGAAAAGTAACTGTAAAGAGGAAAAGAGGAAAGAGCGGGAGACCGAGAAAGAGAAGGAACAACTTAAGGGAAAAGAAGAGAAAGAGAAGGACAACAGCGCCTTGACGAAGCGCCCGCTGGAGCCGCCGGTAAGGGTCGGGCGCCTCGACCCGCTCTCCAAGGCCGCGGGGGGCAGTCAGGCCCGAGCGCCGCCGGCTCTGTTACGTCCGAGGCCCCGACCTGCGCGGGAGGGAATCAGGCCTCCTTTCAGGGCATTTTAATCTGTGGGTGGAAGGGGGTGTGCCACGCTTCCCAAGACCCGTCGCTAGCCCCTTCTCCCTGTCACCTGCCTTACCCTCACTCCTAACCCAGCCCCTGCCTCCCACCCTCGGGCGGGGTAGCGGTGAGGAAGAAGAGGTCCTGGTTGGTGTGCACGGGGCGGAAGCGGCCCTTCTCGGGCCCCGTCTCCGTGCAGCGCTCGGCGGCGCTGGCGCACACCCCGCCTACAGTGCCGAAACCAGCCCCGAGCCGTCGCCGCGCTAGGGCTCTCTCTCCGACTCCTTTCCGTAGTGCAGGGTTCCTGAATTCGTGCAGATGTGTGTGAGGGCTGGACCTTCTCCGTGGTTACCCCTTCCGTTGTTTTCCGGCTACCAGCGCCCAGAGGGACGGTCACAAAGTTGTAACTGAGAGGTCTCTGCACTGCAATCACAAAAAGAAATACCTATGGTACTATTTATATGAGGTACCTACAGTGGTCAGAATCGTGGAGTAGAATTGGTGGTTGCCTGAGGCTGCGGGGAGAGAGAATGGTAATGACTACAGAGTTTCAGTTTTACAGGATGAAGCGTTAGGGAGATGGAGGGTGGTGATGGCTGCACAGCATCATGAATGTATTTAATACCACTGAATTGTATGCTTAATAATGGGTAAGATGGTAAATTTTATATTATGTGTATTTTACCACAGTGAAAAAATTGAGGGGGTGGAGGATAAAAAGAAAGAAAAAACAGGCATTGTTTGGATCAGCTTAATAAGCTTCTTGCTCCTGGAGTTCCTGAGCTCACAGGTGCTTTCTGGTTCTAAACAATTTTAATTTTTTTTTTTTAAAGATTTTGTTTATTTGACAGAGAGAGATAGCGAGAGAGGGAACACAAGCAGGGGCGGGGGGCGGAGAGGGAGAAACAGGCTCTCCGCGGAGCAGGAAGCCCGATGTGGGGCTACATCCCAGGACTCGGATCATGACCCTTGGGATCATGACCTGAGCCAAAGGTAGAGGCTTAACGACTGAGCCACCTAGGCGCCCCTAAACAATTTGAATTATTAACTGCGATTTGATCTCTGGTAAAACACAGATTATTATAGATCCATATATTGTTAAAAGAATGACTATTGACAGGGAACAGTGGTGTTCAAAATCACAAATTGTGTCAGAACTTTTGGCTTAACAGTAATCCTAGCTTTCCTGAAGAGATGATAAACATGAGAAAGCATGTATTTTAGCATGTGTTTTGCTAAAAAATAAAGTAAAATGTAACCATCAGTGACTGCAGAATTCCTAGACAGGGTAGAGTAAGGACAGGCATGTGGTTGGAAAGAGAGTAGGGAACTGTTTTTACTCACAATATTTCATAGGATCTCAGATACCATTATTTTAGCACCACTGAGAAAGAAAAAAAAAGTGCTGCCAATCAAAATATGACATACCCAGACACTTGGGTGGCTCAGTCGGTTAAGCATCCCACTCTTGATCTCAGCTCAGGTCATGATCTCAGGGTCCTGAGATCAAGTCCCACCTGGAGCTCTGTACTCAGCCAGGAGTCTTCTTGAGATTCTCTCTCTCTCCCTCTGCCCCTTCCCCTAATCCCACAGCCTACGCTCTTTCTCAAAAAAAAAAAAAAAGACATGAATTGTAAAACTCTCATTTTGGAGATGTTAAAATGGGGGGAGGAGTGCATCTTGGAATTGATAAAATATGTTGGGGTAGCCTTAAGTGGGGCCATTGGTAGAGACAGTAAGGGGGACACAATCCACACCCTACAGCCATTTCTTGGCCCCAACTTTGCTTTAAAGCATGCAATTTAAATCATCCTATGAAGTATTCTCTAACAATGAAGTCCTTCTTCCTCACCACCACACTCCCAGAATGACACTATAACATTTAGATGCAGATGGGAGGGAATGGGGATGAAGATAGAAAATAACTATGGAGGGGTGCCTGGGTGGCTCAGTCATTAAGCATCTGCCTTCTGCTCAGGTCATGATCCCAGGGTCCTGGCATCAAGCCCCACATTGGGCTCCCTGCTCAGCGGGAACCCTGCTTCTCCCTCTCCCACTCCCCCCTGCTTGTGTTCCCTCTCTTGCTGTGTCTCTCTCTGTCAAATAAGTAAAACTTAAAAAAAGAAAATAACTATGGAAATACCATTTGCTTTGAGCCATCAAGAACTCCAAAAACAAACATGTACCTTTTCTAATTCTGTTATTCAAAAGACAGTTTTCATAAATCATGCTCTCTATACAACCATATTAGAGCAGATCTTCAAACATCTTACTTTCACATAGATCTTATTTTCAAAAAAAGTGGGGTAGTGAAAAAAATTAACTTTCTATTAGAAACCCAGTCTAAATCTAATGTCAATATTTAGTGTTCAAGTACAAATGGAAAAGATTATTATTTCCAAACCAATGTCATTGAAGATTACTGGTGTTTTTGTGCATGAGAAGCTTCTTCAGTAGGCAGTTTGGGAAATAGAATTGAATTCCTATGGGTAATCTGGCTGTATTGTTGGTCATTTATTACTGTTCACTTTAAATTGTGCACCCTAAAAGCCACTTTTCTGAGCCCTTTGAACTTTTCATACCAGCCTGCCCTTCTTGTCTCTCAGTCACTTGTCATAAAAATTTCTAAGTCTGGTATGTTGGTAGAATGATTCTTTCTAAAGTTTGTGTCAAGTTCAACAGGTTTTAACATCAGGTTCTAAAATAAATGTTCATTTGTGATAGGAACCTGTTTAACAATTTCTATAACCTTAGCCTTTTCATTTAATCATGATACTTATATTAAAAAGTATTCACTTGCCCTAAAGTCTTTTAATCTAGTTAGTGATCCAATTAGGAAAAGAAAACAGATCAATAATATGAGACCTTAGGTGCTTACATGCTGAATGGCATAGTCAGTACATGAACCATAGAGGTCCCAAGATCCCAAACAACAAACTGAATTCTGAAGCAATCCCCAGTGGACATGAACTCAAGAAGCAAAGTGAAGTCTGAAAATTGATCCTGCAATCTATGGCACCTCCTATAAATCCTGATATATATATATGAAGTCTTTATTTAATAGATTAATCACCATCATTCTAGTTGGGGGTTGGAGGGATGTGGTATGATTAATACCACATAACTAATGGCTGGTTATAAAATACAAATTGTTTGGTACAGTTTGTTCTAGATCTATTAAATTTTTTTTTAAGTAAGCTCTATGCCCAACATGGGGCTTGAACTCATGACCCCAAGACCAAGAGTCCCATGCTCTACCAACTGAGCCAGCCAGGTGCTCCTAGACATATTAAATGTTCTGTGAAGTTTTGTTCTGGTTTACAATTTCACAATTATTATTGGGTCCTATCACAGGGAGGCACACTGCCAGGACCCAGGAAAACAAGGCCCTGGTTGCATAGGTTTATTGATTTGTCTTTTGTTTTCACAGGAGAAAAATAAGCAGATCCTTGTGTTGGGCCTGGATGGAGCAGGAAAGACCAGTGTTCTGCACTCTCTAGCTTTAAACAGAGTCCAGCACAGCGTGGCACCCACCCAAGGTTTCAATGCAGTGTGCATCAACACTGAAGATAGCCAGATGGAGTTTCTGGAGAGTAAGCCCTCTTTCTCATTAGTAACAGGATAGGCTTATCTTGTTATACCTTAAGCCAGACATACTGTTAGCAACATTACACCCTTACGAAAAGTGACACTGGGTCAGGTTTTCCTACGCTTTTAGAATGCATATATAGTTTAATAGTGCACTGTGGAGGAAATCACTTTCTATTTTTATTTCCTCCTTTTTTCAGGACTGGCATACGAGGGAGCTGCAAGGAAGGCTATAGCACCCCCTCCTATAATAGCCTCTCTTGTCCCTTACTACCCCCAATAAACATTCAATCTAAGTAAATACAACATACTTCCTTCTCTGCAAATGCAACTATAAACAAGCCCCAAACCTCTTTTTATAACCAGAGGGCAGCCCAGAATTCTCTACGCTAAAGTAATTCTGGAGTCACCCCCCTCTAAATATTGCTATTCCCCAAAGTTGCATTAGATTCTGTTCTTTACATTCTCTCCTTGGATGATTTCCTCCATCCTATTGGCCTTAAATACCATCTCTATGCTAATGGCTCCCAAATTTATCTATCCAGCCCAAGCATACCCAAATGTCACCTGACATCTTTACCTGGATATCTAATTTGGACTCTCAAACCTAAAATGGTCAAAACAAAGTGCTTGATTTATCTCCATATCTGTTCCTTTCCCTATAATCTACTGCTCAGTAAATGGTTCTTCACCTATCGTGTTACTCAAGCCAGAAAACTAGGAGTCACCCTTAATGTCTCCTTTCGCACCCCCAACTCCAGTCCACAAATAAAACACTATGAATTTTTCTACCTCTAAACAAAGCTTGAATTCATCAGCTATATCCTTTCCTACTGCACCTATTTCAGTTGGAACCTACACCATCTCTCCCTTAGATTACTGTAATTAACTTTTTATTTTTGCTTTCATCCAGTTACAAAAAGAACATATGGGCAGAGAAATTGGTCAACGTGTAGGCAAATCTTTCAGCTAACAACATAATCAGGAATAGAGGTTTTAATTTGTTCAGAAGCTATAGAAGAAATAATAATTTTAACCAAATAGATAGCTAAGAAAATAGTCTCAAAATATAAAAAATGAAAAGAAAGGAAGGAAGGAACAAAGGAATGAAAAGAAAGGGAGAATCCAACTAGGGAAAAAAATAGACATGTTTACCATTAGAGTGAGGGATTTCAACATATTGTCAATTATTAATAGAATCAAAGAGGAAAAAAATCAGCAAAGATACAAAGAATTTGAACACAATCAACAAGTTTCATCCAACGGACAATATAAGATTGTTCAATTAGACAATTTTAGCTACATCCCAAAGCTAAAATATATGTTCTTCTCAAAGACTCATGGAACATTTACCAAAATTGACCACCTGGTGGACCATACAGCAAGTGTTAACAAATTTTTCAGAGAAGGGGCATCATACAAACCATGTTCTTTGAATACATTGCAATTAAGTTAGAAGTTAATAACAAAAAGATAAAAATACCTGTATAGGTGAAATGTCATGATGTCACAAAAAAAGTTGAGGAACAACCCAAATGTTCATTCATGCTTAAACTAAATATGTTAAAACCATATGAATTACTTAGAAGATTACACAACATTCTTTTAAAAAGTGAATTACACAAAATCCTTTAGGGAATTAGTCTAGCTCTGTAAAAAGAAAACAAAGGACAGACAAATCGAGACACTTTCCCAGTAGTATTTTAAATGTTTTTGTTAAATTCCTAAAACAAAGGTCTTCAAACTTTTTCTGTAAAGGGCTAGGTAGTAAATAATTTAGGCTTTGGGGGCCACATGGTCTCTATGCAGCTACTAAACTCTGTTGTAGTTTGGAAGCAGCCATAGACAAAATGTGAGTAAGTCCACATCTATGTTCTTATAAACCGTTATTTGTAGACACTGAAATACAAATGTGACATAATGTTCCAATGTCATGAAACGTTATTCTTTCTCTTTTTTTTCCCCCAACACTTAAAAATGTAAATTCCATTCTTTGTCCCTGGGCTGTACAAAAATAGGCAGTGGGCCAGATTTAGACTTGGGCCATAGTTTGCCAGCCTCGTTCTAGGAGAAAAATAAAAATTAAATTCATTGTGTATATGTTATTATCATTACCAGTAAGTTTCTTCTGGGGAGAATCAGCAGAATGAAATAATCCAAAGGCGTTTTTTTTTCTGAGCCACGTATTCTTAAATGCCCACAGGATCCTATTAAATCTTAGTGCAATGTTAAGAGGAGAAATTAGTTCTGGGATTTTGACAAAGGAAAAAGATGGTGCAAGTGAGGCTGGCCAGTGAATTCAGTCTATTTAAAACTTATTTTGGAGAAAGGTGTGTTTTAACCTATCACCCTGAATTATTTTAGTAACATATTCCCATTTTCTGAGCTTAAGTGATAGGCAGTGGCCCCCATGGCTGTTATGAATTACAGATCGGGGGTATCTACTGTATCCACTGTAGTGGATCTAGTGTCTTTATGCTGAGTCTTTGTGTCCCAGAATGATTGAACCACTTATGGAGGGTAAATATTCCCACCAGCCATTTCCCTAGGAACATGTCTCTGGCCATTCTCAGAATTGGGTACACTCTTACACAGTGGCATTTTATCAGAACACCCGTCCAGTGTTTGGAAATTATCTAAAAGTGCCTTTCCTGCCTCCTCAGTGGATGCTTCTGCAATGTTTTTTGGTGTCTTCTTTCTCTACTCTTCTCTGTAGTTGGTGGCAGTGAACCTTTCCGTTCCTATTGGGAAATGTACCTATCCAGAGGATTGCTGCTGATCTTTGTGGTGGATTCAGCTGATCACAACAGATTACCTGAAGCCAAGAAACACCTTCATCAATTAATTGGAACAAACCCAATCCTTCCTCTGGTTGTGTTTGCAAACAAACAGGTAAAAATTTGGGCAAATATAAATTTTACTCAATAGTTTTATTATTACTAAAAGAAATAAAAATGTCTACTTTTAATAGCTAGATATTTAAAAATATGCTGTATATTCAGTTTATTTTATACTTATAAAATCTCCTAGATTATAAACCCCTTGAGAATAAAGACCATCATTCATCTTTGTGTCCCTTATACTGAACAAGCATAGTAGAAATTCAACAAATATGCGTTGAATTTAATTCAATAAACATTTACTGATGGTTGAATTGATTTCAACAAAATATTTGAGTGTCTACCATACATAAAGAAATAGTTTGCTTTAGATTAATTAGCCTGACCTGAATTTATTTCACATACACAAAAAATATTAAACAACCATGGAGAAATTGGAACCCTGTACAGTGTCATTGGGAATGTAAAATGGTGCAGCCACTTTAGAAAACAGCATGGCAGTTCCTTAAAAAATTAAAAATGGAACTCACATATAATCCAGCAATTCCACGTCTGGGTATATACTCAAAAGAATTGAAAGCAGGAACTCAAACAGATACTCATACATCCAGGTTCACAGAAGAATTATTCACAATAGTCAAAAGGTAGAAGTAACCCAAGTGTCCCTCCATGGATGAATGGATAAACAAAATGTGATATATACATACAATGGAGTATAATTCAGCCTTAAAAAAGGAAATTCTGACACATGCTGTGATATGGATAAACCTTAAGGACATTATGCTAAGAGAAATAAGCCAGCAACGAAACAACTAATATTGTATAATTCCACGTTCATGAGGTACCTAGAATAGTCAAATTCATAGAGACAGAAAGTAGATTAGAGGTTACCAGGGAACGGGAGGAGAGGAGAAGGAGGAGTCATTGTTTAATGGGTACAAAGTTTATATTGGTGATGGTTGCCTTGGGTTGGGGGAAGGAGAAATGGGAGTTATTGCTTTGTGGGTACAGAGTTTCAGTTTTGCAAGATGAAAAGACTTCTGGAGGTGGATGGTTGCACAACAGTGTGAATGTACTGAACTGTACACTCATACATGGTTAAGATGGTAAATTTTGTTATGTGTATTTTACCACAATAAAAAAAAAAGTTAAAAAAAATTAAACATCTATAGTATTGTAATACTAAAGCCCCTCTTTCAATTGCTAAGATTGCCAATCATTAAGGAACTTGATTCTTCCACTACTTCTAAGGGTGAATGCTTATGGCAGTAAACTAAGTAGTTAACAAATGATGACCTAAAGGAGGAGCCTATGTTACAGTTCAACATGGACGCTAGTCCTGCAGATTATATTGAAAAGAAAGGCTGGAGCTTTTGTTTTGTTTTGTTTTGAACTGCAGCATCTTAAATACCACAAATTACAAAGACCATGGTACATGTAAGTGAGCTGTATGGTATTCCATTGGATGAATATACCACAATTATACCATTTTCATGCTGGGTGTTTGGGTTATTTCCAATTGTTTATTGTTCTAAACTGCCGCAGTGAATCTTCATGTATGTGTCTTCTTGTAGATGTGTATCAACATTTCTCTAGTGCATACACCTAAGAGAGGAATTGCTGGGTTTCTGGATTTGTACATATTCAGTTTTACTAGATCTTACCAAGTTGCTTTCCAAAGATATTGCACCAATTTATTCTTCCACCAGCAGAATATGATAGATTTTTGCAGCTTCACATCCATCTCAATACTTGGTATTGTCAAACTTTTTCATTTTTGCCAATCTGATGGGGCTGAAATTTTATCCTATATTTTAATTTGCATTTCCTTAATTACTAGTGAGCTTGAACATCTTTTCAGATGTGCATTGGTTATTAGTTTCAAACTCGTTTCATTCTTTGAAACTAATTTCCACATCTGTGAGTTGTCTTTTATTTATTTATTTTTAGAAAGAGGGAGAGCAAGTGAGAGAGAGGGGAGGGGCAGAGGGAGAGGGAGAGAAAGAATCTCAAGCAGGCTCCCTGCCCAGTGCAGAGTCCGACATGGGGCTCGATCCCACAACCCCAAATCGTGACCCGAGTGGCAGTCAAGAGTAGGTTGCTCAACTGACTGAGCCACCCAGGCACCCCTGTGAATTGTCTTTTAATATCGCTTCCCAAATTTCTATTAGGGTATTTATCTTTTCTTATTTGAGTTGTAGAAATCTTTCATATCTTTGGGAAAAATAATCCTGTGTTACTTATATGCATTACATATATCTTCTTCAGCAACCTGTTGACGATTATTTTACTTTGCTTATGGTTCTCTTCTTTATATATAGCTTTCCATTTATTTTTTTAAACCACCACATTTTTAAAAAATTATTTTCATTCCAACAGCAATATATTACTTTCAGGTGTATAATATAGTGATTCAGTAGTTCCACATATTACTCAGTGCTCATCAAGAAAGTATACTCTTAACCCTCTTCACCTATTTCACCCACCCCCCACTCACCTCCCCTCTGGTAACTGTTTGTTCTCTATAGTTAAGAGTATGTTTTTTGGTATGCCTCTTTTTATTTCCTTTGTTTCTTTTGTATCTTAAATTTCACATGGAGTGAAATCATATGGTATTTGTCTTTCTCTTACTGGCTTATTTCTCTTAGCATTGTACTCTCTAGATCCATCCATGTTGTTGCAAATGGCAAGATTTCATTCTTTTTTATGGCTGAGTAATATTCCTCCGTGTGTGTGTGTGTGTGTGTGTGTGTGTGTGTGTGTGTGTACCACATCTTTAGCCATCTATTGATGGATACTTGGGTTGCTTCCATAGTTTGACAGTTGTAAATAACGCTTCAATAAACACAGGGGTGCATATATTCCTTTGAATTAGTGTTTTCTTATTCTTTGGGAAAATACCCAATAGTGTGATTACTAGATTACAGGGTAGTTCTATTTTTTTTTTTTTTTTAAGTAAACTCTACACCCAGTGTGGGGCACGAACTCATGACTTTGATCAAGGGTCACATGCTCTACTGACTGAGTCAGCCAGACGTCCCAGGGTAGTTCATTTTTAATCTTTGGAGGAACTATTTTCCACAATGGCTGCACCAGTTTACATTCCTACCAACAGTGCACGAGGGTTCCTTTTTCTCCACATCCTCACCAACACTTGTTATTTCTTGTGGTTTTGATTTTAGCCCTTCTGAAAGGTGTGAGGTGATAACTCATTGTGGTTTTGATTTGCATTTCCCTGATAATGAGTGATTTGAGCATCTTTTCATGTGTCTGTTGGCCATTTGTATGTTGTCTTTAGAAAATGTCTGTTCATGTCTTCTGTCTGTTTTTTAATTGGATTATTTGGTTTTTTTGTGTATTTTGAGTTGTGTAAGTTCTTTATATATTTTGGATACCAATTCTTTATTGGATATGTCATTGGTGAATATCTTCTCCCATTCAGGAGCTTGTCTTTTAATTTTGTTGGTTGTTTTTTGTTTTGTTTTGTTTTTGTTGTGGAGAAGCTTTTTATTTTCATATACTTCCAATAGTTTATTTTTGCTTTTGTTTCCCTTGCCTCAGCAGACATATCTAGAAAGATGTTGCTATGACCAATTTCAGAGAAATTACTGCCTGTGTCTCTTCTAGGATTTTTATGGTTTCAGGTTCACATGTAAGTCCTTAATCCATTTTTAGTTTGTTTTCGTTATTGTGTAAGAAAATGATCCAGTTTCATTCTTTTGCATGTTGCTGTCCTGTTTTCCCAACACCACTTGTTTTTTCCATTACATATTCTTGCCTCCTTTGTCCTAGCTTAATTGACCATATAATTGTGAGTTTATTTCTGAGCTTTGTACTCTGTTCTGTTGATCTGTGTGTCTGTTTTTGCGCCAGTACCATACTGTTTTGATTACTACAGCTTTGTAATATAACTTGAAGTCTAGAATTGTGCTACCTCCAGTTTTGTTTTTCTTTTTCAAGATTGCTTTGGCTTTTGGGGGTCTTTTTTGGTTTTATACAAATTTTAGGATTGTTTGTTCTAGTTCTGTGAAAAATGCTGTTGGTATTTTGATAGCTATTGCATTAAATCTGTATATTGCTATGGGTTATATAGACATTTTAACAATCTTTGTTCTTTCAATCCATGAGCATGGGATGTCTTTCCATTTCCTTGTGTTGTCTTCAGTTTCTTTCAACAGAGTTTCATAGTTTTCAGAATACACGTCTTTGGCTCCTTGGTTAGGTTTATTCCTAGGTATTTTATTATTTTTGGTGCCATTATAAATGAGATTTTTTTTCTTAATTTCTCTTTCTGCTGCTTCATTATTAGCATATAGAAATGCAGCAGATTTCTGTACATTGATTTTGTATCTTGCAACTTTACTGAATTCATTTATCAGTTCTAGTAGTTTTTTGGTGGAGTCTTTAGGGTTTTCTATATATTGTGCCATGTCATCTGCAAATAGTGAAAATTTGACTTCTTCCTTACTAACACAAATTACTTGCTGATTGCTGTGGCTAGGACTTCCAGTACTCTGTTGAATAATAGTGGTGAGAGTGGACATCCTTGTCTTGTTCCTTACCTTAGGGGAGAACTCTCAGTTTTTCCTCATTAAGTATGATGTTAGCTGGGGGTTTTTCATATAAGGTCTTTATTGTGTTGAGGTATGTTCTCTCTAAACCTACTTTGTGGAGGGTTTTTTATCATGACTGGATTAATTACATTGTCAAATGCTTTTTCTGCAACTATTGAAATGATCATATGGTTTCTATCCTTTCTTTTATTGATGTGATGTATCATGTTGCTTGATTTGCAAATATTGAACCACTCTAGCATCCCAGGAATAAATCCCACTTGATCGTGGTGAATATATTTTTTAATGTATTGTTGGATTCTGTTTGCTAATATTTTGTTGAGGATTTTTGCATCTATGTTCATCAAAGATATTGGCTTGTAGTTCTTTTTTTTGTGGTGTCTTTCTCTGGTTTTGGTATCAGTGTAATGCTGGCCTCATAGAATGAATTTGGAAGTTTTCCTGTTTTCTGAAATATTTTGAGAAGAATAGGTATTAACTCTTCTTTAAATGTTTGGTAGAATTCACCTGTAAAGCCATATGGTCCTGGACTTTTGTTTGTTGGAAGTTTTTTGATTACTGATTTGATTTCATTGCTGGTAATTGGCCTGTTCAGATTTTTATTTCTTCCTGATTCAGTTTTGGGAGGTTATATGTTTCTAGGACTTTATCCATTTCTTGTAGGTTGTCCAATTTGTTGGCATATAATTTTTCATGACATTCTTTTACAATCATTAGTATTTGTGTGGTGTCAGCTGTTATTTCTCCTCTTGTTTTTTATTTTGTTTGAGTCCTCTCTCTCCCTCTCTCTCTATGAGCCTGGCTAAAGGTTTATCAATTTTGTTGATCTTTTCACAGAACCAGCTTCTGGTTTCATTGATCTGTTCTATTGTTTTTTTGTTTTGTTTTGTTTTTGTTTGTTTTTTTTAGTGTCCATGTCATTTATTTCTGCTCCAGTCTTTATTATTTACTTCCTTCTGCTAGTTTGCGGTTTTGTTCTTTTTATAGCTCCTTTATGTGTACAGGTAGTTTGTTTACCTGAGATTTTTCTTGCTTCTTGAGGTGGGCCTATATTGCTATAAACTTCCCTTCCCAAAGATTTTGGACCGTTGTGTTTTCATTTTCATTTTTCTCCATGTAATTTTTTATTTGGTTGACCCACTCATTTTTAGTAGCATATTATTTAGCCCCCATCTATTTGTGCTCTTTCCAGATTTTTTTTTCTTGTGGTTGATATCTAGTTTCATAGCATTGTGATCAGAAAAGATGTATGGTGGGTAAGTGAGAGTGAGAGAGAGAGAGAGAGAACATGAGTGGGGGGAGGGGTGGAGGGAGAAACAAACTCCCCGCTAGCGGGAACCCAAGGTGGGGCTCGATTCTGGGACTCTGGGATCATGACCTGAGCCGAAGGCCGATGCCCCTTCATCTTCTTCTTCTTTTTTTAAAGTAGACTCTACATCCAGCATGGCGCTCCAACTCATGAACCTGTGATCAAGAGTTCCATGCTCTAATGACTGAGCCAGCCAGGCACCCCATCCCTAATGGGCTTTTATCACTACAAGGAACCCCTCTTTTTATCCAACATTCTCCTTGTATTTTCTTCCTCTCCAGTTCTATCAGTGAATTTATTACCTTGAGACATTGTACACAGGTTACTGGATCCATTAACACAGTTCAAAAGTTACTACAGGCTCTATGGGGCGCCTGGGTGGCTCAGTCGTTAAGACTCTGCCTTCGGCTCAGGTCATAATCCCAGGGTCCTGGGATCGAGCCCCACATCAGCCTCTCTGCTCAAGCGGGAAGCCTGCTTCTCCCTCTCCCACTCTCCCTGCTTGTGTTCCCTCTCTCTCTGTGTCTCTCTCTGTCAAAATAAATAAAATCTTTTTAAAAAAAAGTTACTACAGGCTCTAAAAATAAATGAATTCTGATCTCAGACAGGCAATATATTAGGATGACCAACATCTAGAAATGTAATCAACTGCAGCCATATACCACCAGAAACATTTTTCTGGATATGTCTCCTGAGTCAAGGGAAATAAAAGCAAAAATAAACTTTTGGGACTACATAAAAATAAAAAGCTTCTGCACATCAAAGGAATCCATCGACAAAACAAAAAGGCAAGGGGCGCCTCCGTGGTTCAGTTGGCTTAAGATCCTCAGGGTCTGTGGAATGGAGCCCCTAATTGGCTTCCTGCTCAGTGGGGAGCCTACTTCTCCCTCTTCCCTGCTGCTCCCCCTGATCATGCTCTCTCTTGCTATCTCTCTCTCTCCCCCCCAAATAAATAAATAAAATATTTTTTTAAAAAGGCAAATACTGATTGGGAAAAAATATTTGCAAATGATATATCTGATAAGGATTTAATATCCAAAATATGTAGAGAACTTACAAAACTCAACATTCAAAAAACAAATAATCCAATTTAAAAATAGGTAGAAGATATGATGAACAGACATTTCTCCAAAGAAGACATACAGATGTCCAACAGACACATGAGAAAGATGCTCAACACCATTAATCATCAGCAAAATGCAAATCGAAACCACAATGAGCTATCACTTCACACCTGTCAGAATGGCTAGAATCAAAAAGACAAGAAATAACAAGTGTTGGTAAGGATGTGAAAAAAGGACCCTTGTGCATTGCTGACAGGAAAGTAAATTGGGACAGGCACTGTGGAAAACATTATGGTGGGTCCTCACAAAATTAAAAACAGAAATACCATATGATCCAATAATTCTATTACTGAGTATTTACCAAAAAACAAAAAAAGCAAAAAACACACCAATTCGAAAAGGTATATGCATCCATGTGTTTATTGCAGCATTATTTACAGTAGCCACGATAAGGAAGCAGCCCAAGTGTCCATCAACAGGTAAATGGATAAAGAAGGTGTAGTATATATACATATATTGGAATATTACTCACCATAAAAAAGAATGAGATCTTGCCATTTGTGAGAACAGGGGTGGACCTAGAGGGTATTATGCTAAGTGAAATGAGACAAATACCATACGATTTCACTTACATCTGGAATCTGGACAACAAAAGAACAAACAAATAAAAAGGAGAAATAGACCCATAAATACAGAGAACAAACTGATGGTTGCCAGAGGGGAGAGTGGTAGAGGGATGGGCAAAAAGGAGTGAAAGGGAATGGGCGATACAGGCTTCCAGTTATGGAATGAATAGGTCACAGGGATGAAAGGTACAGTGTATAGTGCTATATGCTGAATATAATCAATGGTATCATAATAGCATTGTACGGTGAGAGATGGTAGCTACACTTATGGTGAGCATAGAATAACATACAGAGTTGTCAAATTACTATGTTGTACACCGAAAACTAATGTAATATTGTATGTCAACTGTACTTCAATAAAAAAAAAATTGATCCTATTGAGTATGATTTTGGATAAATAAAAAAGAAGTGGAAAAACAAAAACAGAAGCAGATTGACCAAAGTGTTTGTAAAACTGATTAAGGTATAGAATGGCTTAATTTCATTCCGAAAATTCTTTCTTGATGATAGCTCGTAACTGCTGGTATAATTCTGCTGCCCTTTATTTTTCTCTCATTTTTTTGGTAAGTAATCTCTATACCCAATATGGGGCTCAAACTCACAACCCCAAGATCAGGAGTTCTACCAACTAAGCCAGCCAGATGCCCCATTGCTGATGTAATTCTGATTAAAAAAGACAACCACTGGGGTCATAATAATGGGGTCACAATATCTTCACATTAAAACAGGTTTTAATCATTGAGAGCAATAAATGAGAATAATAAATGTATCTATCCAAAAGGATTGCAAAATAACCAGCTTTTTCCTATCCTTTTTCTATTCTGGGTGAAGGATCTTGAAGCAGCCTATCGTATTACAGATATCCATGAAGCTTTGGCATTGTCTGAGGTGGGAAATGACAGGAAGATGTTCTTGTTTGGAACCCAAGTGACTGAGAACGGCTCAGAAATACCCTCCGTCATGCAAGATGCCAAAGACTTGATTGCACACCTGGCTGCAGATGTGCAGGGACCACGCCCAGGCCCACTGTGCAGCTGTCAATCTAAATCTCCCTAGGGAGTGTTGAGTGACAGGTTTGAAGCCAAAGGTTTCCACTGTCCAATAAAAAATAAGCCATTTCCTATTTTCTTAGTACATGACATATATAGAAAGATAATGTTAATTGATTAAGAGCCTCTCTATGTTTAGATTTTAAACTTTAAAAATATTGGTAAAATAATATATTCGGGGGATATTTGGATTTTCATCAACAAAATTAAAGTGAACATTAGTAAGCATTCAAACCATTTGCAGTTTTTTGATGACATGAGATTTATATTAAAATATTTTAATAAACTACCTCTTTTCAAGTAAAAATCAAGGTGTCTTTCCTTAAGTAGATTCACTTAACACTGTAAGGAAAGAAATATCAGGATAAGGCAATGAGAAAAGTGAGCACTATCAGACATACATAGAAATATAAATTAACAGTATTTAGAAAGATTTAGAAAAGCCTTCTCTTTCAGGAGCCTTATATACTAGAATAGGAACACTGAGGATTTGATTTTTAAATACTTGACATTTTGCTTTTATACATAGATAAGCTTTCTTCACCAGAAATATTTTATGATACCTCTGTTTACCTACAAACATGATAAAAATCCAACTTTTAACCTAGTGTCTTGTCTTGTTAAAAAACAAAAGGACTTCAGTTTCTAGTCAGTATGTAAGAGGCTCAGAAGCTGTCACTCCATTCTAATAAGTGAAAAGCTAAACAGACTGAAAAATCAACCACTCTTCTAGGACCCATAAGAGCGGTGAGGACACAAGGCAAACTGCTGCCCCCCAAGATTGAAGAAACCAATAAAAGAATACAAAGAATGATAATTTACTGGCAAAGAGCTTCATGGGTGGAAACCCAACTGTGGGAATCAGTGCCAGGGTAGGAAAACCAGAACTGTAATTGACGAATTGCTGGAGGTCCAGATGGATGACTATGAGTTAAAACTCCAGGGGATCCAGGCATAGTGGGGTCCTTAAAATTTTGTGAGACTTATCTCCAGGAGCTTGATGAGATTCCCACAGCAAATACCAGAGAAAAACCCCCTGGTGCTTCCAGAAGAGGGAGAAGGGAACCATTTTGAAATATACCAAAGCATTCTGTCTTTATTAACAAAGCCTGCCTTTAGGGGAAACTAGTTAACCAGAACCTAACTTGCTGGGGTATTATCAAACCCTAACCTGGGGAAGAGAAATACCCAACTTCAGCCCATTCTAGCCATTTTGTCCCACATCAGCAAAGAAGAAAACAAAGGCACACACGTGAAATTCACAATCCAGAGGCAAAGGCTCAGTAAAAGACTAAGACCAATCATAGGACTATAGAACACTTCTCCCTCCCACATCTCACCACCACATTACTAAAGGTCTGTTTATAGCAGTTCCTTAATTAGTACATCATGCTTGGCTATCAAGGAAAAATTATAAGACATGCCATAAGCCACTGGGAGGCTCAGTTGGTTGATTGACTCTTGATCTCAACTCAGGTCTTCATCTCAGGGTTGTGAGTTCAAGCCCTGTGTTGGGCTCTGTGCTGGGGGTGGAGCCTACTTAATAAAAAACAAAACAAAACAAAAAAACAACCATACAGAAGAGACATCAGAACCATATGCAGCATTGGAACCACTATGGCAGAGATGTTAGGATTGTCAGAACAGGAATTTAAAACAACTTGATGATTAATATGATTAACGTGCTAAGAGTTCTAATGGATAAAGTAGACAGCATTCAAAATCAGATGGGTAATGTAAGCAGAGATGAAATTTTAAGAAAGAACCAACAAGAAATCTGAAAGATTAAGAAAAACTTTGTAATAGAAATGAAGAATGCCTTTGATGAGCTTATTAGTAGACCAGACACAGCTGAGGAAAAAAAATCTCTTGAGTTTGAGGATATCTCAATAGAAACCTCCAAAACTGAAAAGCAAGAACAGACTGGGAAACAAACAAACAACGACAACAACAAAAAAAACCAGAACAGAATATCCAGGGACTGTAGGACCACTACAAAAGATATAAAATGCATGTAATGGGAATACCAGAAGGAGAAAAAAGAAAAAAAGAAATAGAAGAAATATTTGAAACAATAATGACTGTGCAGAATGCCCCAAATTAATGTTAGACTTCAAACCACAGATCCAAGAGGGTTAGAGAACACCAGTCAGGATAAATGTCCCAAAAAACTACACGTAGACATATCATTTTTAAGCTGCAGAAAATTAAAGATAAGAAAAAAAAATCATGAAAGAAGTCAGAGGAAAAAACACCTTACCTATAGAGGAACAAAGATAATTACATTCGGCTTCTCCTCAGAAACCATGCAAGTAAGAAGAGAGTGAGTGAAACATTGAAAGGGTTGAAAGGGAAAACCCACCAACCTGGAATTCTGTACTCTGAGAAATTATCCTTCAAAAATAAAGGAGAAAGACTTTTTTTCTTTTTTCTTTTTTTTAAAAGATTTTATTTATTTATTTGACAGAGAGAGACACAGCGAGAGAGGGAACACAAGCAGGGGGAGTGGGAGAGGGAGAAGCAGGCTCCCCGCTGAGCAGGGAGCCCGATGCGGGGCTCGATCCCAGGACCCCGGGATCATGACCTGAGCCGAAGGCAGACGCTCAATGACTGAGCCACCCAGGCGCCCCATTTCTCAAATGAACAAAAATTGAGGGAATTTGTTGCCAATAGACCTGCCTTGTGAGAAATGTTAAAAGAAGTTCTTCAGGGAGAAGGAAAATTATACAGGTCAGAAATTCAGATCTTAAAGGAAGAATACTGGAAAAGAAATAAGTGAAGGTAAAATTAAAACTTGTATTTTTTTATTCCTTTTTTTTTTTTAAAGATTTTATTTATTTATTTATTTGAGAGAGAGAGTGAGCATGGGGAGGAGCAGAGGGAGAAGCAGACTCCCCGCTGAGCAGGGAGCCTGGATCTGGGATCCCAGGACCTCTGGATCATGACCGGAGTGGAAGGCAGATGCTAAACTGACTGAGCCACCCAGGCACCCCATGAAAAGAGGATTTGTTCTGCAAATCCTTCCTTTTAAAATTTGGGATTTGTGGCACCAAAAAAAAAAGAAAATTTTAGTGAAGATAATTAGCCCCTTTGAATGTTAGCACATAACCTCCACTGTCAAGTATTGGGTTGAAATGGAACATACTTGAACTTAGGCATGCATGTGCAAAATGTTAGTTGCCCTCTGAGAGATGAGATGTTAGAGTGATACTTTAAGTTCACTGGCTTTCTCACCTTCAGACCTGCAGAATAATGTTGAATAGTATCATATCACAACAGCCACTTGGGTTTCTAATGTTAGTCAGACATTCCTTTATCTGTCCTATGGAAGTTGGATCACACAATGATTCAAGATTGTCAGAAACCCTGGATTTCAGCCTCTGCCCTAAGGATTGCCAAGTACTGGTCTTTGGACAAATCCCTTAATCATATTGTGTCTTACTTGGTCTTCACTCTGCAAAAGGATTAAATCAAATACAGACTACTTCCAGCCCTAAACTCTGATTCTATTTCTTCCTTATGTTTTCTAAGGTAGTTGAGGGTATATATAAGTTCCTGGACACCTATTTCAAAGATGATGCCAAAAGCTTTTGGGATAGGGAATGATAACACTGTTCAGTTTTGTTTTTCTCACATTCTGATTTTAGCTTCTGCATTTTGGTAGTAAGTGTTGTGGCTGGAGTTTTTCCCTCAGTGAAGAACTATTGAGTGCCAACATGGTGGTGGCTGCTTGATGCTGAGGATGATTAAAGCAGGGACTTGAGATGCTCTCAGGCTAGCAAGGGAGGTACATGACACAGGGGTTTCTGATGAAACGGCACTCAGCCAAGACAGGTTGTCAGAGAGTCTGCCTGGCTGCCACTCTTCCCAACAGGCCTCATAGGTGGCACTCATTACCTTAGAATAAGGACCATTGCTAACCTTCCAGGCTCAGAAACTTTAAGTGTAGTTAGCACACTAAGAATGGATCTGTCTTTTCATTTATTGATTTAGTCAACATTTCTTGAGCACCAGAATTCTTGCATTATTTTAAATGGAAATTCAACTTAAATTGGTGTGTGCCAAAAAGGGCATGGGGGGGGCTCCTTATACTGGGAAATCTAAGGCATGGGCAGATTCAAGAGTTTGAAGATAACAAGGCTGTCTCTCCATCTCTTGGTCCTGCTAACCTCTGTTTGGCTTCATTCTCAAACTCCCTCTGCAAGGAATTGCTCTCAACACCAAGCCTACAACATTCATATAGCTCATGATCCCTGAGTAAAATGGATCCTCTCTTTTAAAGCAGCCATCCAGCACATCTCATGGAGGGGCAAGATTGGTTCTGCTGAGCTCACATATTGATCTCTGAACCAATCCCTCTGGCCAAATTGCCCAGACCTGGTGGTGGGGGTGGGGGGAGCAGGATTAACCCCCTCCAACCATATGGAATGAATTCCCCACAGAAAGAATGGGTTCTACTTTTAGAAGAAGAAGGAAGGGATTCTAGGCAGGAAAACAATAGAAAGAATGATAGCTATTCATAGCCATCCACTGTGCTTAGCATTGGGCATATACCAGCCACCAGTATAGAGAATGTCCCTGTCATTAAGGAGCTTATATTCTGGGTGTGGAGGCACACACAAAAATAAAAAAGCAGGTGAAATAATTATAAATTGTGTTGAAGCAAGGATCTGAGATAGAAAGTAATGGCAGGAACATTTTTAAAATTACTGTGGGCTGGAAACACTTGAGTGGGTGATATTTAAGCCAAGCCCTGAAGGATTGAAAAGAGCCAGTATGTGAAGAGACGGAGGAGTGAGCTCCAGGCAGTGGGGACAGGTATAGAAAGATGCTGAAATGGGAAAGAGTTTGACATGTTAGAGAAGATTGAGGAGGCTGGAATGTAGACAACAAGGGTGGAGCAGCCCACAGTAGACTGGAGAGAGAGAGAGGCAAGGACCAAGATCCTGGGGCATCTTATGGTGCAAAGCTTGAGATTTATTCTAAATAGTTTGGAGTGTCATGATTGTCATTACACCAGTTTGAGGGCACTTCAGAATCCAGAGCGATGAATGTGCCCTGGACTGGCACTGGTGAAAGGAGATGGAAAGAAAAGCGTGAGGGGCACGTGGGTGGCTCAGTCGGTTTAGCTGCTGCCTTGGGCTCAGGTCATGATCCCAGGGTCCTGGGATCGAGCCCCACGTTGGGCTCCCTGCTCAGTGGAGAGCCTGCTTCTCCCTCTCCCTCTGCCTGCCTCTCTGCCTACTTGTGCTCTCTATCTCTCTGTCAAATAAATAAGTAAAATCTTAAAAAAAAGGAAAGAAAAGCGTGGATTAAAAACACATTTGAAAGGGCGCCTGGGTGGCTCAGTTGGTTGGGCGACTGCCTTCGGCTCAGGTCATGATCCTGGAGTCCCGGGATCGAGTCTCGCATCGGGCTCCCTGCTCTGCAGGGAGTCTGCTTCTCCCTCTGACCCTCCCCCCTCTCATGTGCTCTCTCTCTCATTCTCTCTGTCTCAAATAAATAAATAAAAAATCTTTAAAAAAAAAAAACAACAACACACATTTGAAGGATGAACTGGAGTTGCTGATGTACTGGAGGGGAAGTGAGAGAAAGAGAGAATCCAGATCGATTCCTAAACTTCTCCTGGGAAAGATGTACGTCAGTTTCATGAGATTGGTGTATAAAATCAGAATGCCAATATGTAACTGTGATGTGGACCAGAATTAATTCTGTGTGATCCTAATCTCTCCCAGTAAGCAAAATCCCTGGGAAGCTGGGTTGTGTCAGAATGTTGCCTGGTGAGCATGGATCTGTTGATGTATGGTGGCATCAGGTCACAGATCCATCTCAAGAGGGCCTGAAGAACCAGCTGTATGTAACATTTGCAGTCTGTTGGCTTTGGACTCTCTCCTCTTTGCAATTTTTGAATAAACATAACCAGTAGGATATGAAATTTGA
This sequence comes from Neomonachus schauinslandi, assembly GCF_002201575.2. Taxonomy (NCBI): domain Eukaryota; kingdom Metazoa; phylum Chordata; class Mammalia; order Carnivora; family Phocidae; genus Neomonachus; species Neomonachus schauinslandi. The sequence goes on along the minus strand of NC_058404.1, from coordinate 158,995,592 downwards.
AGGCATTCCATTTAGTGGTGGACTAGTACTCATTTAGGGGTGCCTTTTTAAGGTGAATCTACGTAACTCTTGCCTCATTGTTCACATGTTGAGTGAAAACTCTCTGATAGCTTTATTTCTCATTTCCCCAAGTATTTGGGATATAATTCTTGAATTTCCATACAGTACTGCACATGTCTATATCATGTCTGAGGGAGCAGATTTCCTGATTCATATATGCCACTCTCTTCTCATTCTTCTAGATGACATCCACAATCCAAAATCTTCCTCTTTTAACTTTTTGCATCTGTGAGACAAAGTATATCCAAGGAACACCCATAGTGTGCAAAAAGTGTACTTGGATTTACCATAACTTGGACAGATGACTTGTTCTTGAACACCTCTAGTGTCTTCTCCCAAACAAAACCAAAAACCCCACATCAGGGAAACCCTACCACTTCTTTTCTCCTCTACCACACCATCATGGCCATGAAAATTAGCTGAAAGCACTCCTCCGGATTGGGAGAGGTCCAGATCACTTACCTTTTAAAATCTCTTAGTATAATAATGATTAAAAAAAAAGAGGGGGTTGCCAAAAATAGGGTTATAAAAATTCTGGTATATTGTATTTAAATACAAACGTATTTAAATACAAGATGTCACATTTAACAAGTAATGTTATCAACACACACATATCGCGAGATAATTACAGGGTTTATAAAAAAACAATGATTTATAGTGCACTTCAGTAGACAGGTGCCCTGTAACGAAACACAAGTTGTAGATGAGTGTATTATTCTTAGTAATCCCGTCAATGTTTTTTTGTGACTGTGTGTAGAACTTCATGTGAAGAAAACTTTAAAAATCTAAATTTGAGATTTTTCCTGAATATTAACTTTGGGCCAAATGACATATATTGGTGTCGCCCATCTCCCACACCCACATTATGACTGTTGTGCATTTACTAGAAACTGATGGAAGTCAATCTTAGTGATAGAGGGCCTTAGAATATTACCTTTCCCAGCATGATTAGGGAACAAAGGCCCATGGAGAGCCTGCGCCACAGAACCTCTGAACCTAACAGGGACCTGGCTCTGCTGTCCGAGTGGTGCCATAATTAGACTGGAAGCTGCTATGTTGTCCCCAAGGCCTGGGCCACGGAAAGCGCTCCAGAGTCCTCGCCATTAACACAAGGAACCCCTGTTTCCCTCCGCCGCCGGGCGCCCGGAGCGAGGCGCGTCCCCTTGGCAACCGGAGAAAGCGCGAGGAGGGCTCCAGAGCCCGGCTGCTTGGGCTGGGTGGGCCGGGCCGGGCCGGGCCGGGTCTTGGCCGCCCCCCAGCCCAAGCCGCTCGGGTTCGGCAGAAGACACACAGCGCGCGTGCGTCTCGCCTCGAGGATCGGCGCCGCGCGCAGCTGGAGCTTCTGGGCACCAATGGAGAACGAAGAATTTTCAGGCTCATCTGCGTTTACGGATGGGCATGGCGCGACAGAAATATCCGCTCCCTCCGAAGCGTTTCAGAAGCCCTTAGTACTCAGGCTCCTCGACGTGCACAAGCTTGAGGGGCTTGAGGAGCCCGAGGAACCCGAGGAACCCCAGGAGCCGGAAGAAGCCAACAAGCAGAGCCAGCGAGACCAATGGAACGAGTTTGATGAGCCCCAGGAGACATCTGAACCCCATACGCCCTATGAGCCCCACGAACCCTATGAGTCCTACGAGCCTTATGAGCCCCACAAGCCCTATGAGCTCCACGAACCCCATGAGCCCCACAAAGCCTACGAGCCCCACGCACCCCGCAAGCCCCATAAGCTCCGCAAGCCCCGTAAACCCCAGGAGTCCCATGCTCCCCGAGAGCCCAAGCCCAGCGAAACCGAGTTGCTTCCCAGAGCTGCCGCCGTGGTGATCTCCCCTTCTCTGATGACCAGGTTCCCGCTAAGGATTCCGCCATCTTCCCTGAGCGGTAGGTGTTGGGGCCCTTCCCAAGGCACTGAGCCACCCCGCCCTATCTGGAAACTGGGGGTCCGAATGTGAATATTTGCATGCCAGAGCTCACTTTGTTTTAATTTTTGTGTCATTTACCTGCTGCTTTGCAGTCATCTATCTTTGGACCGTATGTGACTCTGATGAGTAAATGAGACAAATTGAATCTCTTCACTCTCTCCTCTCTTCACCTGATGACCTCCTAGCTGTCCTTGATTATTCATTGTAACATCTTTTTGAAGCTCTTCTTCTTCTTTTTTTTTTTTTTCTCTATAGTCATTGCATTTACTCTGGGTTACCACTTTGAACGTTACCTCTATTATAGCACCTAAGATGCTATCTCTTTCTCTGCATTAAAGGGAGGGATCCTTTGTCAGTGTTTGGCACATGGTGGCACTCAATAAATGCTAGCTATTACATTATTAAAGTTGTAGGAATAAAATACTCATTGAGCGGGAATTCAAAGTATACTTACTAAATATTTACAGTCCTCACCAAGCCCATTACAGGGCTAATGGGTCTTGGGTATAAACATCCTTTGCTCTAACCACACTTAATGACTTTTCACTGATGATCCCCCCAAAACAATTCTTTGTCCACATTGGGCTTCCAGTCCCTCAGCTGACCACTTTTAATCTCGTGTTCTCCTTGGCTGCTCTTTATCAGCTTCCATTCTATGGTTTGTCAGTGGCTCACTTACATATTCCACCACCCTGTTGACTCTGGCTATCCACCATACTTCTCCAAGCAAAACCTCAACCCTGGTTAAACCTAACCATCCATCTTCTGCCTACACCTGAGCGGCTGACTCTTGCTGAACAAAATCACACAATCATATGGTTTCTTTTATTTCAATTTTATGACCACACATCTTACTGCTTACTTGATACTTCCTAGTAAGCCCACTTCATTCATCTAGTAAGTTAGTTCTCCTAATCTCTGAGAAGATAACTGTCTTCTTTACTCTCCTCCAAATGTTACACTTTTGACCCCCAAACATTGGAAGACTTTGTCTCACATTTTATTGAGCAAATAGAAACAGTCATGAGCTCTCTTCTTTTCTTTTTTAAAAATGTATTTATTTATTTATTTGACAGAGAGAGAGAGAGAGAGCACAAGCAGGGGGAGCAGCAGAGGGTGAGGGAGAAGCAGGCTCCCCACTGAGCAGGGAGCCCGATGCGGGGCTGGATCCCAGGACCCTGGGATCATGACCTGAGCTGAAGACAGACCCTTAACCAACTGAGCCACCGAGGCACCCCAAGCTCTCTTATTTTCTTACCACTAATCTATTGCCTTATCCAAATCTACACTTATGTATTCTTTTTACATATTTCAAAGAAGAATTGTGCCTTTTTCTGTGAAAAGCAAAATCCTCCACTTGTGCTTTGGGTTTCACTTGTGCTTTGGGTTCTGCTCTTGGCTCCTGAAGAATTTTGTTCTTGCCATATTCCCCCCTCCTACAGAATTAATTTCTCCATCTCTAATGAATCAGTCCCATGAATGCACACATATACTCTATAAGCATATACTCAAGAACCTTTCATCTTGAAAAAACCCTTGACCCCATGTCTTCAACATGGAATCTACCAAATTACCAGCATCTGTACATGTATTCTTTGCCTTTTCTCCTGTTAGTAATGGACGAACTGTCTTTTTTCCTATTAAAGGCCATTCTCTCAACCTGTATGTTAGATACCATTCTATCTAACTTTAAACTCTTTGCTCCTAAAATTAGCCCCTCTCTCTCCTGCATCATTTTATTTTCTCTACTGGGTCATTCAGCACCTGAACATGAAGCAATAATTCCCATCTTAAAAACAAAACAAAACAAAACAAAAAACCCTCCCTTAATCCCATGTACCACTCCTATTTCTCTGCTCCTCTTTAGAGAAAAATTCCTCAAAACAGTTATTATCTCCATATCCTCACTTCTCATTCTCTTAAGAACCCACTTTAACATTCATCTCCTCTACTTGGCTGAAGTGCTCTTGTTGAGGTCATAATGATCTCTGCCTTGCCAAAATCAATGGTTAATTCTTCATTCTCATCTTACTCATTTAACACATTCACTTCCTCTTTCTTGGAAGCCCTTCTTTACTTGCCTTCATTGTCCTCCTGTCTCATCAATTGTTCCTGACTCAGTTTTCTTTTGAGTCAGGAACTTCTCTTCCCAGCCTCTAGGTTGAAGTGAGTGATGGCTTTTCTCTGATTCTTTAGAACTTTCCTTGTTCCCTAGGCAATGTCATCACTTCCATGGCTTTAATTGTATGCTGGTAACTTCTCAAATTTTTCCCTTGAGTTCCAGAGTTTTATAACCGGTTGTCTATTTAATATCCCTACTTGAGTATCTAGTAGGCATGTAAAATTAAATGTGTCCATAACTGAACTCTTACTTCCACACCCAAACTTGCTCTTCCTTCACTGTTCCTCATTTCAGCAAATGGTACCACCACTCATTCATCTAGGTGCTAGGATCAAAAAACCTTGTAGTCATTCTTGACACATGTTTTCCTCTTAAACAGCCTCCAAACCATCAGCAAACCTCAATTTTGAGATATATCATGACTGAGCACTTACTAACATCTAAAGCTTCATCATCTTTTTAAGCCACTATCATCTCTTGCTTGATCCACTATAATGGCTTTCCGCTTGCTCTTGCCTCCAGTCTTGCCGCATTCTTCCTCCCACTCCAGTTTATTGTTCATACAGTGGTCATGGGTCTTAGAACAGAAATTATATGCAACTCTCCAGAGGGGGTTCTCATCTCATATAGTTTGTAATCTAAAGTCCTTAGCAGGCCTGCAAGGCCCCACATGATCCCCATCCAGATGTCTCATCATCTCCCCACCATCTCTGCTCTCCGACCACGTGGGCCTCCTTGCTCCCACCTCACAGTCATTTCATTTGACTTTTCCTCTGCCAGGACACCCTTCCCTCAAGTATATGTCACCTTATAAAGATATACCAGATCACTCTGTCAAAAAGAACACTTTCTAGCCTGCTCATTTTCTTTAAAGTACTTGTCTTATTGACTGTACAATATTATGTGTCTATTTGTTTACTGTTTATAGTAAGCTCACAGAGGGCAAAACCTTTCTTTTCCACTGTTTCATCCTCAGTGCCTCAAGCAGTGCCTGGAACAAGTTAGGACTTAGCAATTATTGTTGAATGAAAGATTTCTTCATTCAGCCTCTGTTACCAAGTCCAGTGGTTCCTTCTCTATCCTTAGGGTTGTTAAGAAAATTAATTGAGTTAATACCTGTAAAGCATTTAGAGCAGATTATGGTACTGGTAAGTGCTTAGTAGATGTTAGCCATTATTAGTAGTGGTGTTAGTATTTTTATCTTATTTGACCTCTGGGCAGCATTTAATATAACTGACCACTCCCTTCTTGAAATATATACCTCTTAGCCTTGGCCTCTGTGACACCACAGTCCCCCAGTTTATCACCTATGTGACTGCTTGCTTCTTGGGCTCATTCCTGACCCCTTTTCTTTTCTTTTTTTCTTTTTTTTTTTTCACTTGTCCCTCCCAGGCTGTCTTATGTACACTTATGGCTTTAAATAGCATGTCTATACTACTGCCTCCTAAATTTATATATTCCAGCTCTACTCTCTTTCCTGAGTCCCACACTCATGTATTCAAACTGCCTACTGGACATCTCCATTTGGATATATCATAGGCATCGGAAAAATAATATACTTTGAAATAGAAGTCTTGATTTCTCTCCCAATCTTGTTCCTCCCTCACTCCTCCAACTGAACGCTTCCAGAAAATGGCAAATAGATTGCAGGGGAAACAAGGGTAGAATCAGGGAGACTACTCGAGAGGCTCATCTAGAAATCCAGGTGAGAAAGGGCCATAATTGGGATGAGGGTGTACCAATGGAAGTGAATGAATTCAAGAAATAGAAAAACTAGCAACTTGCATTGGATGCATTTGATTTGAAGGTGAAGGAAGAGGAGTCAGGGAGAAATAGTAGATTTTTTTTTTGGCTTGATCAAACTCAATGCTATCTCATAAAGTAAGGATGCCACCCTTACTATATAATCCTGCTTGTGGCTTCCCATTGCTCTTAGGATAAGCCAAACCTTTGCAGGGGTCTCTAGAGTTCTGTGGCCCTCTGACCTCACTCCCTTCCACTCCCTCCTGCTTACTCTGCCCCAGTCATATTGACTTCTTTTTTTGTTCTCTAAAAGGCCAATCACATACTTGCCTCTGCTTCAGAATCTGTATTTGTGGTTTCCTCTCCCTAGATGCTTATTATTTTTACAGGAGTGTCTCATGATTAATTCCTATTCAGGTCCCAATCCACATTTTTCTTTTCTTTTTTCTTTTTAATTAATTAATTTATTTATCTTCCAAGTTTTTATTTAAACTCCAGTTATGGGGAGCCTGACTGGCTCAGTTGGTGGAACGTGTGACTCTTGATCTCTGGGTTGTGAGTTTGAGCCCCATATTGGGTATAACAATTACTTAAAAATTTTTTTTAATCTTTAACAAAAATAAATTCCGGTTAGTTAACATACAGTGTAATATTAGTTTCAGGTGTAGAATTTAGTGATTTGACACTTACATACAACACCAGGAGCTCATCACAACAAGTGCACTCCTTAATCCCCATCACCTATTTAACCCATCCCCCCCCACCTCCCCTCTGGTAACCAGCAGTTTGTTCTCTATAGTTAAGAGTCTGTTTTATGGTTTTTCTCTCTCTCCCCACCCCATGTTCATCTGTTTTGTTTCTCAAATTCTGCATATGAGTGAAATCATATGTTACTGGTCTTTCTCTGCCAGTCCACATTTTTAAAAGGTGGGAAAGCCTAACTCTTAGAGGGCCTTCCCTGTCCATGATGCCTAAAGTAACCCCCTCAGAAGTAGCTTGATGATGAGACTCTCTCTCAAAAGTTCTCAGACTCTGCTTTAGAAAATACTACTTTAAAATTTCCTATCTTATCAATTTGTTTTCTAGATTTTAGATTTTCCTTGTAAAAAGTCCTATCTTTACATTAATTCCCTTAGTAAAGCTTAATAAGCGTCCAGCATATTTATACAATATTTACATAAAATAGTGTAAATATTAGGAAATATTTAGTCAGCATGTCACCATGCTTCTGTTCACTCAATAAGATCCCTTCATCCAACAAACATTTGCTGAGCATCTACCAAGGCACTCTTTGTGTCCTGTGGGGCTGTGAAGATGACTGACACATGGCGGTTTGGTTGGGTGCATATTTTTAAAATTTACATTATAGAATAGGGCCCATAATCTATCACCTTACCAATGTATTATCATCTAATCATCAGTGTCCTTGTTAAAATTTATTGAGCACTTACTGTGTTCAGGGTGTAGACACTGAGCCATAGATGAGTAAGACAAGGATTCCATCCTTGAAGGACTGTCAGTGTGGTTGGGGAGGCTGAACACATCCATAACAATAACACATCCACATAACATACAAAGTAAAGTGGATTGGAGTATCCCACAGCACAACCACTTCATTTTCCTGAGTTGAATGGCAATACTAACTAACCTCTATTTTTAATGGAGAAGAAAGACTGAGAAAAAAATAGGACCAAAGTATTCATTTAAGGTATTTACCTAAAATAGGCTGAAATAGAGATTAAATATTTAATCTCAAGTATACAGAACTAAGAGTACTTCATTTGGATTTTATGTATGTATGTATGTATGTAGGCTCTGTGCTCAGCATGGAGCCCAATGTGGGGATTGAACTCCCGACTCTTAGATCAAGATCTGAGCTGAGATCAAGAGTTGGATGCGCTTAACTGACTAAGCCACCCAGGCGCCCCTTAATTTGGATTTATAAGGGATTAGGGAAGTGGTTTATTTTTTTTATTTTTTTTTAAGATTTTATTTATTTATTTGACAGAGAGAGACAATAGCTAGAGAGGGAACACAAGCAGGGGGAGTGGGAGAGGGAGAAGCAGGCTTCCCACTGAGCAGGGAGCCCGATGCGGGGCTCGATCCCAGGACCCCGGGATCATGACCTGAGCTGAAGGCAGCCGCTAAACCGACTGAGCCACCCAGGCGCCCCAGTTTCCTCATTTTTTTAAAAAAAGCAGATGCCTCATGTTTTATGACATAGTTGTGCCACTGAGTTTAACACCTCATTTGTTCCAGGATGTTGCTATTATTACAAGCAATGCTGTAATAGATAAACCTGTACATGATGTCGTTTAGTACACATCATACAGGTGTACCTGTAGAATAAATTTCCAGAAGTGGGATACTGGAGGGTTAACACATCTGGAACTTTGATTTAACAAATGGCCTTCCATGGGAGGTGATGCATTTTGTACGCCCAATGAAAGTGGCAATGGAAGTGTCTGTTCTCTATAGTCTCACCATTGTAATGTGTGGTTGAACTTCTGGCTTTTTGAAAATCTCATTGATGCGGGCGCATGGGTAGCTCAGTCGATTAAGCGGCTGCCTTCAGCTCAAGTCACGATCCCGGGGTCCTGGGATCCAGTCCCACATTGGGCTCCCTGCTCAGCAGTGAACCTGCTTCTCTCTCTCCCTCTGCCCCACTTGTGCTCTCTCTCTCTCTCTCAAATAAATAAATAAAATCTTAAAAAAAAAAAGAAAATCGAAATGATGAAAAACTAGTGTGTCAATTAAGTTTTAATTTGCATTTATCTTATTATCCGAATGACATTAAGCATTTTTTTGATATATATTTTTTCATGTCCTTTGCCTATTTTCTTTTGACTTGCTAGGTATTTTTCTTACTTATAAGGAGATTAGCCCTTTGGGGTATATATGACCTGTTTATTTCTGTTTGTTGGTGGTCTCCTTGTCTTTGCTTGTTTTTATTTCATTTTGTTTTGCCACAAAAATATTTTTATAGTAAAATTTATCAATAATTTCTTTTATGGCTTCTGTTTGGAATCATAATTAGGCCTTCTTCCACTTCTAGGTTATGAAGGAATTACCCATGTGTTTTCTTTTATAATCTTTTTTTTTTAAACATTTAAATCTTTGATCCATTCAGAATTTATCCTGGTGTTTGGTGTGAGTTATAAATCCAGCTTTCTTAGCAGCTACCCAAGTTGCCAGGGCTGTCTTCACATAGATGAAATCGGGTAAAAATGAACATGAAAAATAGATTTGAAATTTGAGAAAAAGGGTCACAGAAGTATAGTTATGAGAGGAGGCACAGCTTAATAGCTTGAGGATGTAATAGTTTTGAGCTCTAGTTTGCGCAGAAGTCTCTGGTTTCTGTTGTTGTTGTCATTTAACTAGATGGAAGGACTTGCCCTTTTTCTGCCTCTGGCTTCTCAACCTCAAGCAAAAACCCTTTCCCACGCTCTCCTATCTCTTGCTTGATGACCCTGAGCTAAGGCACTGGGAAGCACAGTGTTAAGGAGCCGTGCCTAGGAGAAGAGCAAGAAGAATGAACAGTAGTGACGGATCACATAGCTTATTACATCATATCAGAGAACATCCCACTGTTTGTTTACATTGTCATACCCAATATAGAAGTGGACTGCTTTACGACCAATCTCTAAAACAATAGTGCATGTAAAACAAGCACAAATTTTACTTCAAAAAGCCTTGAAAACTAAAGTAGACCTCACTGAAGTATCTTACAGGCAACTATACAATCGAACATAGAGTGAAACCTGCTAAAAATGTTCTTGAGGCATCACTCTTCCCAAGTCCCAATCCTCATGACAGCTAATCTCCAAAAATACCTCTCCTATTTCTCTCTAGTTCTAGCTTGCCTCTCTCTTACCCTCTCTTCCTGTGCCCCCTAGATCTATTCTGAGAGGTGCTCCCTGCCTTTTCTTTGTAGGTCAGTCGTATCCCATTCAGTACAACCCAGGACTAGAGGCTGAACATCTCAAACGTGGGCTCCTTAGGAGGCAGGGTAGAGGGCAAAGTGGAGAACAGTTATACTTAGACATTTCATCCTTATATGTTACAAAATGCTTTACTTGAGTTTGCAGTGGGACTCACAGTGAACAAATGCCTCATTGCTGCCATCCAGGAAGAACAGGTTTAATCAGGCTCTCTCCCAGCAGATGGCAGCCTTCTCCATCAAATGGCCTGGATCATTGCATTTTTTAGCTATAGGGGGCAACGTGAGTGATGTGGTTTGTGTGCTACAGAATAAAATACAGACATTTAAAGGGCCTACTGCAGCCATAATGTTCTGATTATCTCTTAGAGGGAGCTGGTGTTCATCATTTTGCTCAAAATCCTTTAGGGACTTACTTCTGGTAGCCTTTAAATAAAAGCCAGACTCCTGCAGGGCTCACTGGGATCTGGCCCAACCACAAATCCTGTCCTCTCTTGCTCCCTTTCCTCCAGCCACCCTGACCAACCGTCTTCCTGTGCCTTTTGCTTGATTTCACCTCAGGACCTTTACACTTGCTGTCTGCTCTGTCTGAAATGCTTTTCCTCTCTCTCTTGGTTAGAGCCAGGATTTGGTTTTAGCCTTTATGATTCCAGAGCCAGGAGTCTTACCCATTAAATAATATTGTGGCAGAGCCCAAACTTATCTGCTTCAAAAAATACCAGTAGCTGTGTCCCATCTCCAAAGACTGTGGATTTAATTGATCTAGGGTGTGACCTGGGCTCCACAATTTTTAAAAGATCCCCAAGTGATCTTTAATGTGCAGACAAGTTTGGAAACCATTGTGATAGTTCTTTGCTTGGGACATTAGCTAATAATAGCTGCCTGAGAGCTATTCTATCCCACCAATTGCTAAGATAGCATCAAAAGTATTTCTAAAATAAAGAGTGCAAGGGGTGCCTGGGTGGCTCAGTCCGTTAAGCATCCAACTCTTGATTTCGGCTCAGGTCATGATCTCAGAGTGGAGAGATTGAGCCCTTCATCAGACTCCCGCTCTGGGCGTGGGCCTCCGAAGATTCTCTCCCCTTCTCCCTCTGCTCCTCTCTCTCTCTCCCTCTCTTAAAAAAAAAAAAAAAAAGGAGAGAGTGCAACCTCTACCTGTGGGAGAAACTACCATGAAAGGGCAATAGGAAAAGTGTTATTCGTTCATATTATCAGTATCTGTAGAAGGGTTTTTAGGATTGATTCAGTGTTATACTGACTTTCTGACCTGTGTATATAAAGCTGGGAACCAAGCTTGGTGATACACAAAAAAGCCACAGAACAAGTGTTGCATCTGTGATGGGTGACAGCATGACTGGGCACAAGGGGCGTATTTGTAGACTACTCTCCCCTTTTCCTTAGGTCTGAGTCAGTTTAGCCTTAAAAAGTAGAGAAATAGATGGGGCACCTGGGTGGCTCAGTTGGTTGGGCATCTGACTTTTGATTTCAGTCCAGGTCATGATCGTAGGGTCTTGAGATTGGGCTCCGCATCAGGTTCCACCCTCAGCGAGGAGTCTGCTCCTCTCTCTCTCTCCCCCTCTCCCTTAACCCTCCCCCGCCCATGCTCTCTCTCTCTCTCTCTAAAACAAATAAATATTTTTTTTAAAAAGTAGAGTAATAGAAAATATCCCAATTCAAAAATTCCATTTACTATTTTTTTTTAAGTTTGTAACCTATCTCCTACTATGCTGTAAACTCCTTGAGAGGTGAACTTACCTTACTTATTTTTGTTCTCTCAACACTGGCACCATGCTGCACATAGTAGAAACCCAATCAGTACTGGGTTGCTGTGTTTCCTGCAGTGCTCCCACATTGATACACTAAAATTGTAATTAATAATTCTGATCACCACTCACCTACTCTATGCAGGGTACTTTACATATATGTCACTAATCTTTATACAGGCATACCTATTACCCTCCTATCTGAGAAGGGAAACTGAGTCTCAGAGAAGTTAAGCAGTTTGCCCAAGGTTGTACGGCTGAGTAACGGAACGGGGGTTTGAGCTATATCTGTCTGATGCCAGAGCACACCCACTTTCCTTTACCCAAAATACTTCAGAGGGTAGGCAGTGGTACTTCAGAACTCTCAGATGTGATTAAAAACTCCCAAGAAAAAACCGTCTGGAACAAACTGTCCTAATGAGGCCTATTATAGTAGGCCTTTGCATAACTTAGCCTGTATGATCTCCTACATTTTCCCACATTTAGCAAAGAACTAAACATGATTTTTTTTTTTTTTTCCAAAGTGGGCTCCATGCCGGGCCCCAGTGAAGGGCCTTAACTCACGATCTTGAGATCAAGACCAGCCAAGAACAAGAGTCAGACACCTAACTGACTGAGCCACCCAGGCACCCCAAAATATGATTTCTTTTAAAGATTTTATTTATTTGACAGAGAGAGAGTATGAGCAGGGGAAGGGGCAGAGAGAGAGGGAGAAGCAGACTTCCTGCTGAGTGGGGAGCCCAATGCAGGGCTGGATCCCAGGACCCCAAGATCATGACCTGAGCCGAAGTCAGACACTCAACTAGCTGAGCCACCCAGGTGCCCCTGAACCATGATTTTTAATTTGCTTAACCATGTCTTCTGTTTTGGATGTTTCAGGTGTATCCAATTTTCCCCTGATACCACAATGAACATTTTTGTGCATACATTTTTGCTATGCTTGGAATAATTTCTTTAGGGTACATTTCTTTTTTTTTAAGATTTTATTTTATTTATTTGAGAGAGAGAGTGAGTGAGAGAGAGAGAGAGAGCACAAGCTGGGGGAGAGACAGAGGGAGAGAGAGAAGCAGGTTCCCCACTGATCAGGGAGCCCGATTTAGGGCTCGATCCCAGGACCTTGGGATCATGACCTGAGCCAAAGGCAGACGCTTAAGTGACTGAGTCACCCATGCACCCCTTTAGGGTACATTTCTACAGGTAGAATTAGATTAAGGAATTTGACTTATACTGCCAAATTATTTTTCATAAAGTATACTAGTTTAGGTTTCCACAGCAGTACAAAAGAGTATTCATCTCATCTTACCCATCTAGTCTCATTATCCTCTGCAAAATTTCTTTTTTGCTAATTTTATAGTTTACAAAAAATCTCATTCTTTACATTGTTTTGATTACAAGCAAGCATGAATTTTTTCTTTTGTTTATATGTCTTTATATGTGTGTCTTCATATATGAATTCAGTTTCTGTCCTTTGTCCATTCAACTTTTGACACATACCTTGGTGTTTTTCTTATTCGTCTATACTTTTAAAATCTTCAGGTATTAAGACTATTAACCCTTTGTCATATTTGTTGCCAAATATTTTCATTTACTCTTCAAGTTTTAATTTTTGGCACAGAGAAGTTTTAAGTTTTAAGAAGTTTTAATCTATATTATTCCTGTATATCTCTTGTCACCTTTAACTTAGATTAAAATCTAGTGAGTAAGTAGGTATTCTCTTATTTTTGCTCTAATTCAATTAAATATTTAACTCCTTGCTTTACCTGTGATTTATTTTGGTACATGGTGTGACATACTTAATTTCGCAATTCCCCTAGGTGGTTATTTTTCACAGTCTCTTTTTCTATTGATTTGTGACGCTATCTTTATAGTATCTTTGATTCTTATTGAATCTAATGTTTGCTTTTACTTTTCTTTTCGTAGATCCTGGTCCCTGTGGCATTGCAAGAAAATGGTAAGACTGTAGGTATAATACTATTCTCCCAGACTAACTAGCTGATGGGAAAGACTCAATCTGGGGCATCTGAAGGAAAAACCTATCGTGGGGGTTCCTGTGCTTTTTCTTGGCCATAAGTCCATTTTCTAATGACAGTTCCTGTGTAAAAAGGAAATGAGAGATAAAGTGATTAAGAAGTGAGATGGGGAAAGAAGATTGAGATGTAGGAGAACTCTCCTTAGATTCACTCAGTGTTTTACATGTTTGCTAAATACTAAGTGTGTGTTACATGCCAGGTCTGAACCTTTAAGGGACTTGGGGTGCTGCATTGACAATCTCATGTCACAGATTTTGTGAAGCTCCAGGTCAATATATCCCGATCTCTCCTCATCTCTATTTCAAGTACAGTAGCTAATGAAATTTCAAGAAAGTGCTCTCTATGGAAAAAAGAAAGTGTGTACATACAGTACACAAAACAGATGCCCCCTGAAAATTGATGCTTAGGGCGCCTGGGTGGCTCAATTGGTTAAGCGACTGCCTTCGGCTCAGGTCATGATCCTGGAGTCCCGGGATTGAGTCCCGCATGGGGCCCCCTGCTCAGCGGGGAGTCTGCCTCTCTCTCTGACCCTCCCCCCTCTCATGTTCTCTCTCTATCTCATTCTCTCTCTCAAATAAATAAATAAAATCTTTAATAAAAAAAAAAGTTATTCAAAATTAAAAAAAAAAAGAAAAGAAAATTGATGCTTACTCTTTCTTTTGCTAAGATGGAGTTAGAAGAGGTAACAGAGGAGAATCATTAAAGAGAAATACCAAAGATGAATATCAATGGCTCATATAGATGAGAAGTAAAGAATAATAATTTTATTTGTATCCATTCTTTGAAAATGGATTACATCATTCATATTTATTGTTAAGTAAATAATAATAATAATTTTATTTGTATCCATTCTTTGAATAAATGGATTAAATCATTCATATTTATTGTTATTATTTAACATTTACATTTATTGTTATTATTTAGAGTTTTGGGATTTTTTTTAAATTTTCCCTATCCTTGAGATAGGGAGAGATCTCTCTCTCTTTTTTATTTTTATTTATTTATTTTTTTTTTAAGATTTTATTTATTTATTTGCGAGAGAGAATGAGAGAGAGCACATGAGAGGGGGGAGGGTCAGAGGGAGAAACAGACTCCCTGCCGAGCAGGGAGCCCGATGCGGGACTCGATCCAGGGACTCCAGGATCATGACCTGAGCCGAAGGCAGTCGCCCAACCAACTGAGCCACCCAGGTGCCCTCTCTCTCTTTTTTTAAGATTTATTTATTTGAGAGAGAGAGAGAGTGGAGGCACGGGGCGGGGAAGGGGTAGTGGGAGAGGGAGAAGCAGACTCCCTGCTGAGCTCGGAGCCCCATGAGGGGCTTGATCCCATGAACTGAGCCAAAACCAAGAATCCGATGCTCAACTGACTGAGCCACCCAGGCATCCCTAGAGTTTTTTGGATTTCTTATTTGCTATGCTTTCTAGTTTGTTTGTTTTTTCCTCTCAATTCTTTTAGGCAATAAATAGTACCACCTTATCTTTATGTAATGCTTTGCAGTTAAAAAAATTTCTTCTTTCTCACAAGAATCCTGAGAAGTTGATAGGGCAGATATAATCAACTAGATTTTACTGAGGGAAAATGAAATTCAGAGAAATTATATCACTTTCCCAAGGTTGTATGATGGCTGAGTTAGAAGAGCTGGTGGAACTAACATTTACTGAGTATTACCAAGTACCCACTTAAAATACCACATTACTTCAAATAAATGTATGCTGGGTGAGCAGACTCTCCTGTAGCTAAATAGTGAAATAGTTTATACCTGATAATTTTATACTTAAAAAAGAGACTGTGAAGAGAGTGTTTTTTAAAAAAATATTTTTTCGGGGCGCCTGGGTGGCTCAGTCATTAAGCCTTCAGCTCAGGTCATGATCTCAGGGTCCTGGGATGGAGCCCCGCATCGGGCTCCCTGCTCGGCGGGAAGCCTGCTTCTCCCTCTCCCACTCCCCCTGCTTGTGTTCCCTCTCTTGCTGTGTCTCTCTCTGTCAAATAAATAAAATCTTTTAAAAAATTAAAAAATATTTTTTCTCTTATTGTTATACCACTTCTTGCTCTTGTTTGAGTGGTTAATTTGGCTTGATTCTATGAGGAAGCTATGCTATCTTTATTATTTATCCCTGTCCCTGTTGTCTAAAAAAATTCAAAGGAATATGCTGTGCCTGATTGTTATGAAAGAAAATATTTTCTGAATATAAACAACATACTTAAATGTAAAAGAGCATTTTGACTGAAGGAGAGACTTGTTTGTATTACCACAAAAGTTCAGACCTGCAATCATTTCCATAATTATTGCTATATAAAGGTATATTTATTGTTCTGCACCCAAGGTAAGGATTTCAAAAGCTTTCTGAGCTATTGACAAACTATAGGAGACTAATAATCAATGAAGACATGGGACAGCAGTGTAATCCTCATTAAAAAAAAAAAAATTCTACTTTTAATAGTGAAAATCCTTCAACCACATTCTTTTGTTTCTGCCCAGGACCCTGACTACACATTGTGAGGTAACGCCAGGTGTGGAAGAAGGGGGAAGCCTGTGTTAAGATGAAGAGACAGGTGGAGATGTAGTTGTGGTGACATAATACACAAGAAGTGAATGAAGAGGATGGGTGTTAGACCTCCACACAGAATTAGCAAATGTTAATGAGATTATTTCCAGCTGAAGTAACAACTCAACGTGTCTACAGGAATAAACTAGGAAACTGTCATTGGTCTATAAAATGATACATTAAAAAAACATTATTTAGCTAGTGGAGAAAAGGTAGTGAGGGAAATCTTGGCTTGGAAGTGATGACAGAAGCCAGAAGCTCACTTGTTTTAAAAGATTAATGTATATAATGTATATAAGATGTTTTGTCGGCAACTCTGGCTTTCTTTTCTCTCCACTTAGCCATCCTCCCTGGAAAGTTGGCTCATGTGTGCTTACATGATGAAGCCCTTCCTCTGTTGAATAAGGATGTAGATTTTTTCTTTTCTTTTTTTTTTTTTGCCAAGGACAGTATCTTCATCGTTTCTAGATATTAACAGGCATGACTTGGGGGTTGCATCATATCAATTACGTAGCTGATCCCAAACGTTTTACCACCAAAAAATGTTTTGGTTATCTCTACCCACAACCACAATTTCATGTTTTGAAAGATTTTTGTTGTTGTTTACAAAACAAACCACATTTATTAATTTTTTTAAAATTAAGGGCATATAATCAGAGCCTCCTATCAGCAGGAAGTAACATGGAGATGATATAATTCAGAAACAAATTTGGGGAAGCCTCTCCAGCCTGACTGTACATGGTGTAGGATGCCATTTGATATTTTGAAATATTCTAAAGGTTGTGGACTTCCATTATTATCTTCATAGGTCCCTTAAGGATTTGAGAACTTCGGACTGGGAACTCGTGAATTAAGCAGCAGAGTTCTGAGGGACAAAGTGCAGATAGGTTAACTGCAGTAGCAAAGGGGGAAATTAGAAGAGTCCAGAGTATTAGACATTAGGGAAAAAAGACGGTGGAGGTGAGGTACCATTCTTACTAACTTTAAACCTGTATTTTGTCTAGAAACCTATTCAAGTGATAAAGGTTTACTGATAGTTCCATGATTTTCCCTTATAAGGCACTTAAACTAAGCTTATATTTTCTTTATTTTTTAAAGATTTATTTATTTTAGAGAGAGCACGTGCCTGTGCAAACCCGTGCATGCGTGTTGGTGGAGGGGCAAAGGGACGGAATCTTGAAGCAGATTCCCCAGAACATGGAGCCTGATGCAGAGCTCGGTCTCTTGACCCATGAGATCATGACCTGAGCCAAAACCAAGAGTCAGGCGCTCAACCAACTGAGCCACCCAGGTGCCCCTAAGTTTTATTTTAAACCATTAAATACCAATTCAATTCAAGTCAATTAGCATTTGCTGAGCACTGACTGTATACAAAGTGTCATACCAGGTGTTGTGGGTGGGAAAGGAAAAAGGAGCTAACATTTATTGACTACTCACTCTATGGTTAGAAGTTGCTAGGCATGCAGCCCTTTGAGATGGACATATTTATAGATGAGGCTAACCACACTGGCCTCCTGTTATTTTTCTGGGGCATGCTTCTACCCTAGGGCCTTTGCTCTTGCTAATTAACCATTGGAATGGAAAGATCTTTCCTTGAAAAATCTGTATAGGTAGCCATTGTGCAAATACAACCTGATCAGTAATGCCTTCTTGGACCACCCTATTAAAAATTGTAACCCTTTCCCCACCTCAGAGAGTTAAGTAACTTGCCCAAATATATGGAAATGACATTTCATTTTAAAATAATAAAAACCCAGGATCTCCAGTGTGGGTGCTGGAATAATAATTTTTTTTTAATTTATTTATTTGACAGAGAGATAGCACAAGTAGGCAGAGCGGCAGGCAGAGGGAGAGGGAGAAGC
The DNA here is from genome assembly GCF_002201575.2 of Neomonachus schauinslandi. NCBI lineage: Eukaryota > Metazoa > Chordata > Mammalia > Carnivora > Phocidae > Neomonachus > Neomonachus schauinslandi. The sequence goes on along the minus strand of NC_058404.1, from coordinate 158,977,607 downwards.
AGGCTCTCCGCTGAGCAGGGAGCCTGATGCGGGGCTCGATCCCAGGAGCCTGGGATCATGACCTGAGCCGAAGGCAGCCACTTAACCGACTGAGCCATCCAGGCACCCCTGGAATAATAATTTCTTAGATGAGTAGAATTGTTGGACCGGGTGTTCCATGTCCCCAGGATTGGTTGCTGCCAACACCACACTGGCCTCAGGGGAACTGTCCCACTGTTAACACTGTGGCCTGGTTTGTCTGCATAGAATCCCTACTTATGTTACCCCCCTTAGCCCATAGCTAAGGCAAGGTGTTAAAGGGCAAATAAATTGTAACTTAAAGGCTGAAGCAGCGCAAATGAATTAGAGGAACATGGAAATAGGTAATCTGACTGAAGGATTTAATCCCCCTTGCCTCCTCCCACTTTTCTGAAAGGAGCTTCCTGAGGCATCAGTCACCATTTAATTAGGGAGGCCATGTCTTTCACAGCAGGATCTGCTCACACTGTGTCAGGCCTGAATCCTACCTGACACCATGGCCAGGGCTTATTTTAAGACAAAAACCCCACTAAAAAAGAGAACTACAGGCCAATATCCCTGATGAACATGGATGCAAAAATTCTCAACAAAATACTAGCAAATGGAATCCAACTGTACATTAAAAGAATCATTCACCACAATCAAGGGGGATTTATTCCTGGGCTGCAGGAATATATAAAACTATATTATAAGGCTCAATATTCACAAATTAATCAATGTGATACACCATATTAATAAAAGAAGGGATAAGAACCATATGATACTCTCAATAGATGCAGAAAAAGCATTTGACAAAATACAGCATTCCATTCTTGATAAAAACCCTCAACAAAGTAGGGATAGAGGGAACATACCTCAACATCATAAAGGCCATAAACAAAAAACCCACAGCTAATATCATCCTCAGTGGGGAAAAACAGAGCTTTTCCTCTACAGTCAGGAACAATACAGGGATGTCCTTTCTCACCACTGTTATTTAACATAGTACTGGAAGTCCTAGCCTCAGCAATCAGACAACAAAAAGAAAAGACATCCAAATAAGCAAGGAAGAAGTCAAACTCACTATTTGCAGATGACATGATACTCTGTGTAGAAAACCCAAAAGACCACCAAAAATTGCTAGAATTAACATAAATTCAGCAAAGTCATAGGATATAAAATCAATGTACAGAAATCTGTTGCATTTCTTTACACCAATGATGAAGCAGCAGAAAGAGAAATCAAGGAATTAATCCCATTTACAATTGCACTAAAAACTAAGATACCTAGGAATAAACCTAACCAAACAGGTTAAAGATCTGTACTCTGAAAACTATAAAACACTCATGAAAGAAATTGAAGATGACTCAAAGAAATGGAAAAACATTTCATGCTCATGGATTGGAAGAACAAATATTGTTAAAATGTCTGTATCACCCAAAGCAATCTACACATTTAATGCAATCCCTATCAAAATACCACTAGCATTTTTCCTAGAGCTAGAACAAACAATTCTAAAATATGTATGGAACCACAAAAGCCTCCAAATAGCCAAAGAAATCTTGAAAAACAAAAGCAAAGCTGGAGGCATCACAATTCCAGACTTCAAGTTATATTTATTACAAAGCTGTAGTGATCAAGACAGTATGGTACTAGCACAAAAACAGACACATAAATCAGTGGAACAGAATAGAGAACCCAGAAATGGACCCACAACTATATGCTCAACTAATTTTCAACAAAGCAGGTAAGAATATCCAGTGGAAAAAAGACAGTCTCTTCAATAAATGGTGTTGGGAAAACAGGACAGCAACATGTAGAAGAATGAAACTGGACCACTTTCTTTACACCATACTCAAAAATAAATTCAAAATGGTTGAAAGACCTAAATGTAAGACAGGAAACCCTCAAAATCCTAGAGGAGAGCACAGGCAGTAACCTCTTTGACATTGGCTGTAGCAACTTCTTACTAAATATATCTCCTGAGGGAAGGGAAACAAAAGGAAAAATAAGCTATTGGGACTTCATGAAGAGAAAAAGCTTCTGCACAGCAAAGGAAACAACAAAACTAAAAGGCAGCCACTTTTAGAATGGGAGAAAATATTTACAAATGACATATCTGATAAAGGGTTAGTATCTAAAATCTATAAGGAACTTATCAAACTCAACACCCCAAAACAAATAACCCAGTTTAAAAATGGACAGAAAACGTAGACATTTTTCCAAAGAAGACATCCAGATGGCTAACAGACACATGAAAAGATGCTCAGCATCACTCATCATCAGGGAAATACAAATCAAAACTACAATGTAGATATCACCTCATACCTGTCAGAATGGCTAAAATCAACAACAGAGAAACAACAGATGTTGGCAAGGATGCAGATAAAGGGGATCCCTCCTACACTGTTGGTGGAAATGCAAACTGGTCTTGCCACTCTGGAGAACAGTTTAGAGGTTCCTCAAAAAGTTAAAAATAGAACTACCCTATGATCCAGCAACTGCACTACTGGGTATTTACCCAAAGGACACAAAAATGCTGATTGAAAGGGATACATGCCCCTTGATGTTTACTGCAGCATTATCAACAATAGCCAAACTATGGAGAGAACCCAAATGTCCATTGACTGATGAATGGATAAAGAAGATGTGGAATAATGGAATATTACTCAGCCATCAAAAAGAATGAAATCTTGGGAGGAGAGTTAATATGAAGGAGTAATGGGGGGACCTCATCCCTTGAACTCATCCCTTGAACACAGCTAGATTAACATATTTTTTTTAAAAGATTTTATTTATTTGTATGACAGAGAGGGAGAGACAGCAAGAGAGGGAACACAAGCAGGGGGAGTAGGAGAGGGAGAAGCAGGCTTCCCGCTGAGCAGGGAGCCGGATGTGGGGCTCGATCCCAGGACCCTGAGATCATGACCCGAGCCGAAGGCAGTTGCTTAACCGACTGAGCCACCCAGGCGCCCCTAGATCAACATATTTTTGAACAACTAGGAAATTGATCTAAGGATTAAGAAAACAATCTGCACAATTAGAGGGAGAGAAGGTGGCAGATGCGAGATTTGGAGACGTGAATTGGGGAGAGAAAAGCCACAGTGCCACAGAGGGAAGGGAACCCTTTTCTCAGAGAGAAGACAGGGAGAGAGGGGAAGAGAGAGCAGCAGGTGGGGCTTGCACAAGACATCATGGGGTGGGGATCCCCTGAGTCACACTGAGAGAGAATGTTCCCCTTCCTGGAGTACATTTGGAAGAGGGTGTATTCTCTCTGCAAAGACAAAACACCCGCTGGGTGCCACTGAGGGCAGATAACCTGGCCTCAGCTTTTCCCTGTGCTTCACTGAGGGCAGATAACCTGGCCTCAGCTTTTCCCTGTGCTTCACCATACACTCCAGACACCTGTGTGGCTGTGCACCTGCTTCCCTGGGACAGAGTGGCGCCAGGTGCAGGTGTGCGCTGCAAGCCTCTTCTCTCGGGGAGGGGAGCAGGTCCGTGCCTTGCGCGGTCCTTTAAGATTTGGAGTTTTGTATCCCAGCCACAGGCCAGAGGTAAAACACAGAACTGTGGTGCTGGGCATGCCAGCAGCCCAGGCACAGACAGGTTGAGGGTAGGGATCTGACAGAAACCTGGGACACAGGAGGGGAGATTATTTACTTTTGTGTGAGGGCCTCCTGAACAGCCATGGCTCGAGTTCCCCTTACCTGGGGTTGAGAGGATGGGAAGATGCCATCTTCCATAACATGCAAAAGACAGAAACTTAGACAAAATGACAAGACAGAGGAATTCTCCCCCCAAAAAGACAAGAAGAAATCACAGCCAGGGATTTGCCCAAAACAGATACAAGAAATATACCTGAACAAGAATTTAGGAAAACAGTGTAAGAATCCTAGTTGGGCTTGCAAGAAGCATAAAAGACACCAGAGAAACCCTGGCTGCAGAGATAAAAGACCTAAAAACTAGTAAGGTGAAATAAAAAATGCTATAACTAAGATGCAAAACTGACGGGATGTAATCACAACACGGATGGAAAAAGCAGAGGATCCAATAGGTGATATAGAAGATAAAATTATGGAAAATGGGGCACCTGGGTGGCTCAGTTGGTTGAGCGACTGCCTTCGGCTCAGGTCATGATCCTGGAGTCCCAGGATCGAGTCCCACATCGGGCTCCCTGCTCAGCAGGGAGTCTGCTTCTCCCTCTGACCCTCCCCCCTCTCATGTGCTCTCTCTCTCATTCTGTCTCTCAAATAAATAAATAAAATCTTTAAAAAAAAAATTATGGAAAATGAAGCTGAAAAGACGGAAAGAAAACTCTTAGATCATGAATATAGACTTAGGGAATTCCGCAGTTCTACAAAGTGCAATAATACCCATATCCTAGGAGTCCCAGAAGAAGAGTGGGAAAAAAGGGGCAGAAGGTTTATTTGAACATATGTATTTGAACATAACTTCCCTAATCTGGGGAAGGAAACAGGCACTCAAGTCCAAGAGACACAGAGAACTCCCCTCAAAATCAACAAAAACAGGTCACCACCAAGACATATAGTGAAACTTGCAAAATATAAAAAGAATGAAATATTGCCATTTGCAATGATGTGGATGGAGCTAGAGATTATTGTGCTAAGCAAAATAAGTCAGAGAAAGACAAATACCATATGATTTCAGTCATACGGGGAATTAAAACAAATGCACATGGAAAAAAGAGGCAAACCTTAAAGCAGACTCTTAACTATAGAGAACAAACTAAGGGTTGCTGGAGGGGAGGTGGGTAGAGGATGGGCTAAATGGATGATGGGTATTAAGGAGGGCACTGGTTGTGATGAGCACTGGGTGTTGTACGTAGGTGATAAGTCACTGAATTCTACACCTGAAATTGATATTACACTGTATGTTAACTAACTAGAATTTAAATAAAAACTTGAAACTGGAAAAAAAATTCTATTGTTCAGGCGAGTTTTAGGGAGAACGCTTTTCCTTTTTTATATAAAAGCACTTACCTCGAGTAATTTTCCTGACCTCTTCCCTTAATTATTCCTTTATTAGACTCTCCAGGGGGGTGGGAATGACTTCTGTTTGATGGAGTTGGGAGAGAGAACTGGCCCCTCCTGGGTCCTATTTCTTTGGGACCTTCCTGTCTATGGTGAATGATCTTTGTCATAGGCTTTCTGTCACATAGGAAACTTAGCCCCTGCAGGGGGAGGCTTGCAGTTTGGGGGGACAAGTTCAATTCAGGGATATCAGGAATCCACACTACTCTCTTCGACACCATTTCATCAATAATAGAGAAAGTATTTTATTCTATTTATCTGACTCCTGTACCTATTTTTCAGTTAGTTCCTAATTGTGGGCAAAAAAGGGTTGTTATTTATTGGGCCCTTCAAACTCCAAGCAAGTACATAAATAACTACCATATGAGCTGCAGTAACATACGTGGTGTATTAATCTGCAGAGGATAAGTAATGCTGCAGTAACAAATAAGATCCCAAACTCTCAATGACTTAATGCAATAGAAGTTTATTTCTCCCTCATGTCACAGTCCAGTGTGAGATGGCTGGCCTCTTCTGTCTTTTAGCCATGCCATCTGGAATATGTGGCTTCCAGAGTTGCTACAACAGGGGACGAGGGAAATGGAGGAGGCACACTAGCTCTTAAGCTCTTAGCTTGCCCTGGAATTAATACTCAACACTTCTACTGAAGTTAGACATAACTGTTCACATGGCTCTAAACAAGGGAGGGGCGCCTGGGTGGCTCAGTCGGTTAAGCTTCTGACTCTTGATTTCAGCTCAGGTCATGATCCCAAGGTCATGAGACTGAGCCCCATGTAGGGCTCCACACTGGGCATGGAGCCTGCTTAGATTCTCTCTCTCCTTCTTCCTCTGCTTCTCCCCCCTCCCTCTCTAAATAAATAAATAAGTAAAAATTAAACAACTGAAGGGAGGCTTGGCCATGTGGAGGAACACATGGATACCTGGTGAGCACAAACTGTGTCTGCTTTAGGTAGGTTCAGAACAATCAGGGAAGGTTCAAAGGAGCAGAGTAGGGAAGAAAGGGGGTTGAGTAGTACTCAAAGCGTACTTTGCTTATTTCATAGCTTTCTCAAAGCCAAATACTCTGTCTGAAATTTATCTATGCATCTCTTCAGAGTCTAGTGCCATCAGGCCATTTACAAATTAACTTAATATGAGAATTGAGAATTTTTCCCATGAAGTGTGCATTTTATCTGGGGTCTTCTGGAGATAATAAGCTCTTGGTTTTATTGCATATTTATTGTCTTTGTTTCACTATGTTCTATATTATTCATGACTTTAGGAGTGAGAATTTTGGGTCCACAATATTTTTGAATACTGTGAGCTTTCAGTACTCTTCAAATCACATCAAGTAGGACTTTGGGTTTTTCCCCTCAAGATGGGATTTGTTTGAGTAGGAGTTATCTAATATAACCGTATTTAAATATGGCTAAGCATTCTCTCTGAATTAATCAGTTGGTATTTGTTAGTTTTTTTTCTAGGAAGAGAATCCAAGATCTTTCTAGGCCTAAAAGACAATGGGGAACCCCAGATAGGTAAGGCAACATTACAGTCTTGTTTGTGAGGATTGTGTTAATTTAAATTAAATAGGTAAGTAAGATTCTTACTTGCCCACTGACCTTGCATCCCAGGTTTATCCACTCTGTGGTCAACTGAATCCAATGAACCAATATTGTCCCCTCAGTTAAGTCAACACATGAAAGGCTAATCCTAAATCAGTAGTTTTCAAATTAATCTGTAAATGGAATCACCTGGGCACCTATTAAAACACTGATACCTGGGCCCCATCCCCAGAAATCCTGATTTACTTGGTCTAGAGTCCAGCCTAGGCTTTGGGAGTGTTAGAAGCCCCCAGATGATTCTAATAAGCAGACGGGTTTGAAAACCACTTCGAAGCTCTTGTGTCCATCCTTCGGGTTCACCTTTGCTGCTGCTAACTTACTGTCTGTAAGCCTCTGCTTAGAGCAAACCTGTTCTCTGGGTCTCCAGCCAGTAGGACCCACTGACCTCCCATCCTTCACCACACCTTTTCTTCTTTGGCTCCTGAGTAAAGCCTTAATTTTTTTTTTTAAAGATTTTATTTATTTATTTGACAGAGAGAGACACAGCGAGAGAGGGAACACAAGCAGGGGGAGTGGGAGAGGGAGAAGCAGGCTCCCCGCAGAGCAGGGAGCCCGATGCGGGACTCGATCCCAGGACCCAGGATCATGACCTGAGCCGAAGGCAGTCGCTTAACCAACTGAGCCACTCGGGCGCCCAGTAAAGCCTTAATTTTGTCCCTTTTTTCTGATATCCTATTGCTTAAAAAAAAAAAATAATACACTTTATTTGTAAAGCAGTTTTAGGTTTACAGAAAAATTGGCCAGAAGTACAGAGTTTCTGTATTACTACCACTCCTCTTGTTTCTCCCATTATTAACATCTTGTGTTTGTGTGGTACATTTATTATAATTGATGAAGAAATATTGACCCATTATTCACTAAAGTCTGTAGTTTACATTAGGGTTCACTTTTTGTGTTGTACACTTCTATAGATTTTGATAGATGCATGTCATGTATTCACCATTACAATATATATTTTAAAGATTTTATTTATTTATTACAGAGAGAGAGCATGGGGGCGGAGGGCTCAGAGGGAGAAGCAGACTCCCCGATGAGCAGAGAGCCCAATGCGGGACTCGATCCCAGGACCCTGGGATCATGACCTGAGCCGAAGGTGGACGCTTAATCGACTGAGCCACCCAGGAGCCCTCACCATTACAGTATTATGTAAAATAGTTTCCTTGCCCTAAAAATTACCTGTGCTCTACCTATTCATCCTTTTCCCTCTGTGCTCCCTTCTCCAAAACCCTGGCAACCACCAATCTTTTTACTATATCTATAGTTTTGCCTTTTCAAGAATGTCATATAGTTAAAATGATACAGTATATAACCTTTTTATATTGGTTTCTTTCATTTAGTAATATACATTTAAGGTTCTTCCATGTCTTTTCATTGCTTGGTAGCTCATTTCTTTTTAGCACTGACAAATATTCCATTGTCTGGTTGTAGCATAGTTTGCTTATCCAGTCATCTATTGAAGGATATATTGTTTGCTTCCGATTTTTGGCAATTATGAATAAAGATGCTATAAACATTGATGCGCAGGTTTTCATGTAGATAAAAGTTTTTAATTCATTTGGGTAAACACCTAGGAATGCAATTTCTGGATTATATGGTAAGAATATGTTTAGCTTTGTAAGAAATTGCTAAACATCTTCTAAAGTGTCTAGCAATCCCATCATCAATGGATAAAATAGTTCCTGTTGTTCTACATCCCCACCAGCATTTGGTGTTTTGTATTTTAGCCATTCTAAAGGTGTATAGTGGTATCTCTCTCATTGTTTTAATTTGTAATTCTCTAATGACCTGATGCTGAGCATATTTCATATGCTGATTTACCATCTGCATATTTTTTTTGGTGAAGTGTGTGTTCAACACTTTTGTTCACTTTTTAATTGGGTGTTTGTTTTCTTATTGTTGAAATGTAAGTGTTCTTTGTATATTTTGAATACCAATCTTTTATCAGATGCTATAGACTGAATGTTTATGTTCCCCTAAAATTTATAAATTGAAAACCTAATCCCCAATGTGATGGTATTAGGAGGTAAGGCCTTTGGGAGGTATTAAATCATGAGGATGGAGCACCCGTGAATGGGATTAATGTTCTTATGAAAGAGACCTCAGAGAACTCCCTTGCTCCTTCAGCAATTTGGGAACACAGAAGAAGATGCCTGACTATGAACCAGAGAGCAGGTCCTCACCAGGCACTGAATCTGCTGATGCTTTGATCTTGGACTTCCAAACTCCTAGAATTGTGAGAAATTTCTGTTGTTTATAAGCCCCCCATCTATGTTATTGGTATTGTGACCTGAATTGCAGGTTACAATATTGTAAGATTGTCAAACATCAAATATGTGTCTTGCAAGTATTTTTTCCTAGTCGGTGGCTCATCTTTTCATTCTCTTAGCAGTGTCTTTTGCAGAGCAAAAGTTTTTAATCTGAATGAGGTTCAACTTATCAATTTTTCTCTTTCTTGGATCATGCTTTGGTCATATTTAAAAATGAATTGCTAAATCTAAGGTCACCTAGATTTTCTCTTACGTTACTTTCTAGAAGTTTTATAGTTTTGTATTTTACATTTAGGTCTATGATACATTTCAAGTTAATTTTTGTGAAAGGTGTCTCTAGATGTACTTTTTTGCGTGTGGGTGTCCAGTTTTCTGACACCATTTGTTGAAAAGACTATCCTTTCTCTGTTGGATAACCTTCACTCCTTTGTCAAAGATCAGCTGACTGTATTTGTGTGGATGATTTCTAGGATCTATATTTTCCCATTGATCTATTGGTCTATTCTTTCACTAATACTACTGTCTGATTACTATAGTGTTACAGTAAGTCTTGAAGTCAGCTAGTGGCAGTCCTCTGATTTTGTTCTTCTTTTTCAATATTGTGTTGTCTATTCTGGATCTTTTGCCTCTCCACACAAATTTTAGAATCAGTTTGTGAATGAATATCCACAAAGTAACTTGTTGGGATTTTGATTGAGATTGCACTGGATATGTAGATCAAGTTGGAAAGAACTGACATCGTAACAATTTTTGGCTCTTTGTATCTGTGAACATGGACTGTCTCTCCATTTATTTAGTTCTACCTTGATTTCTTTCACCAGAGTTTTGTAGTTTTTTTAATAGAGATCTTATACTTATGTTGTTAGATTTACACCTATGTATTTACATTTTTTTGGTGCTAATGTAAATAGTGTTCTGTCTTTAATTTCAAATTCCCATTGTTCATTGCTGGTGTATAAGAAATCAGTAGAATTTGAATATTAAGTTATATCCTGCAACTTTGCTATAACCTAAACATTTATTTTTTAAAAGGCTTGTTTTTAAACATAAATAATATAATATGCTTTAAATTCTCTCTTTTTCATGGATGGGTACATACACATATACATTGATGAGAGGTATACATTGATAAGAGATGTGTTAGTGAAAATCGCTAGAACTGTCAGTAATCTTAGAACACTCCTCTCCAACCTACTCCTATTTGAAACCATTAGAAAGTTTGAAGGAGTGATTTGATTAGGCAATTGAGCTCAAAAAAGTTAATTGCAGGTACCAAAACTGGGATTTAAATCTATGTTCATTGCATACAAAGCCCATTTACTTACATTATATCACAATGGCTGTTTTAGAAAGGCATGGTCCCTTTGATAGCATAGAGCATTAGAGTCAGGAAGATTGATTTGGGGCTATTACGATAATACAGGAGAGAAATAATGAGGGTTTGTCCTAAGAGAGTGGCTTTGAGGGTTACAAGAAAGGTTAGAGTCAAGATAGAGATGGATAGGACTTAGTGACAAATGAAGAACCTGAAGGAGAGGAGGAATCAAATATGATTTCTAGGTTTCTGTTTTTAGAAATAAAGTGGAAAACATTATTGTAACTGCAAAAGGAAATATAAGAGGGGGACAGGTTTGGGAGGAAGGTACAGGCTTGTCATGTGGGATGCTTTTGAGACATCCAGTAAGCATTTGGAAATAAATATTTAACACTCAGGAGAATGCTTGAGAATTCTTGGAGATACTATTTTGGAAATATCAGTATTTAGTGATACTTTTTTTTTTTATGACTTGTTGTTAATTTATTTTAAAGAGAAAGAGAGCATGGGAGGGAGGGGCCAAGGGAGAGGGAGAGAGAGAATCCCAAGCAGACTCCCCACCGAGTGTGGAGCCCAGCACAGGGCTCTATCCCATGACCATGAGATCATGACCTAAGCCAAAGTCAAGAATCAGACACTTAACCCACTGAGCCACCCAGGCACACTTTTAATTTTTAAAAATTTTTTTAAAAATAGTGAGGAAGAGGGAACCTTGGGCCACATGCCATTGTTTACGTTGCAAAAGAGACACTTCCTAAGGAAATTGAGAAGGAGTAGGCAAGAGAGAATTAGAAGAAGACAGGTGTTAGCTGAACCTGTTGTGGTAATCATTTCACAATATATGTAAATCAAACCATCATGCTGTGTGCCTTAATCTTATACAGTGATGTATGCCAATTATTTCTCAATAAAACTGGAAAAGAGGTGGGGGAAGGAAGGGGGGGAGAGAAAGAGAGTGTGAGTGGGAGAGAGAACCAGGAAAGAGAGGGCCTCAAAAACCAAGGAAGAAAATTATTAAAAGAAAAATGGTGGGGTGCCTGGGTGGCGCAGTTGGTTGAGTGTCTGACTCTTGGTTTTGGCTCAGGTCATGATCTGGTGGTTGTGGGATTGAGCCCTGGGTAGGGCTCTGTACTTAGTGCGGAGTCTGCTTCAGATTCTTTCTCCCTCTCCCACACCTCTGCCCCTCCCTGCTCGCACACGTGTGTGTGCTGTCCCTAAAATGAATAAATAAAATCTTTTAAAAAAAGAAAAATGGAACTATGAGGATACATTCAAATAATTTGTGGTTGTCCAGACTGACAAAGAAAGATTAAAGACTGTCTCATAAATCTTCAAGTACATAGAGCAGTTTATAGAGATGAAAGCTAAATAAATACTTGTTATAATAGGAGAGGGTGTAAGAATTTCAGAACAATAACACTCTGGAGATAGACTAATGAAAGCTGTTTTGTGTTTTCTGACTCTGGAAATAATGTAAGACTAGAGATTTAGCTGTTCAGAAAAGGATACTGAACACAGTACTCTCAAGAACCCTTCTAGGTCCCTTATTCTAGAATTCTAGGGGTGTGATTGTATCAGATATTGTTATATCTCATGGATCCATCAAACAGGTACAATATGGATAAGAACCCTATGCTCTGAGGTCAAGTCCTCATTATGGACTGTAAAAGATTAAACATTTATTTCCCTGATATTGTTAGCTATGTAACAGCTAAACATAGGTGATTTTTAAATGCTGTCAGAGTAGAGTGAAGAGTCATCTGCATAATATGTTGCTTTGACATGTCAGTTAGTCTCCCCACTTTCTGATGAACATTACATCCACATTTTTCTCAACTGTAGTCTCTGCTCTTTCTCATCCCGCTGATCCTTTCCTTCTAGCTTACTTTGGGCTGGCTCTCCTGCCTTTTACATAATTCTCAATACTTTTCCTTCATACTATGTGTTTTCTAGTTTTTATGGCCAAAATTTTCTTTTTAAAAAAATATTTATCTGAGAGAGAGAGAGAGCATGAAAGAGAAAGAGATCATGAGCAGGGGGAGGGGTAGAGGGAGAAGCAGACTGCCCACTGAGAAGAGAGCCTGATGTGGAGCTCCATCCCAGGACCCTGGGATCATACCTGAGCTGAAGGCAGACACTTAACCAACTGAGCCACCCAGGTGCCCTGTGGACAAAATTTGCAAGCAGATAATGATCTCATAAAGGTTCAGTACCTAGAAATCATCATCAGGACCATATATTATGTACTGACATAATTGTCGTGTCTAAAGTACCTTTTGCTTTGAATTTGAAGCAATGAATACAAAACCAATATACACAGTTGAACATTGAACAACACAGGGTTGAACTGCACAGGTCCACTTATACCCAGATATTTTTTTTTCAGTAAATACAGTACAGTAATTAAAAGTATTTTCTCTTCCTTATGATTTTCTTTATAACATTTTTTTGCTCTAGGTTATTTTATTATAAGAATACTGCATAGAATACATAAACAAAATATGTGTTCATTGGCTGTTTATGTTATCAGTAAGGCTTCTGGTCAACAGTAGGTTATTAGTAGTTAAGTTTTGCGGGGGTCAGAAGTTATATGCAGATTTTCAACTGTATGGGGTCGGTGCCTCTAACCCTTCATTGTTCAAGGGTCAACTGTATATATGTCACCTCTGCTTCCCAATCCCTGATTCCCTTAGCCTTTCTCCATCAGGGCTTTGATATTTATCCCTTAGATGCTCTTCACTTTTTCTATTACCACTGATATTTTCCTGGCCAAGTACCATTGTCTTTTGTTTTGTTTTAGTTTCCATTCTTGACGTCTAAGTTATATTTGATGCTTTCTGATATATTCGATGCATCTTGTCTTGAAATCTTCCTCTCCCATTCCATGATGCTTTTACCTCTATCCACCAGTCTTCTCTTTTGGAAACAGAGTTACTCTCTTCCCCAATGTCACTCCCACTCTGGCCCTCATCACCTGAGGCCCTGATTTCTGCTGTAGCCTCTTCTCCCTGTGGTCATTCTCTCCTCTCTACTCTGTTTTACATCACCCTCAGGTGAGTCCCCAGTTTTCACCATTCTTTCATTCATCAGACTGTGATGGAACACCTGTCATGTACAGCACTAAATTATCCTAGGGGGAAATCTCCAAAAGATTAAGTCATGCTCCTTCCCTTTGGATGAACTTATAGGCTGGAGTGGCAGGTGCTCTTTGTCAAAATTGTGGAGGACCTTGTAAGCCACAGTAAGGAGTTGGGAGTCCAGTGTAAAGCCAAGGGGGTGACTTGATCAGATTGGGGTTTAGAAAGATCACTCTGGCAGTGATAGGGGTGATGGGATCTGGACAAGGAAAGTAGCAACAGGGGTAAGGAGAAACGGACAGATTTAAGCCGTATTTAGGAAATGGAATCAGCAGAATGTAGGGGATGGGAATATTAATTCATTCATTAATATTTCTAATGGTGACTCTGGCTGATGCTTGCAAAGTAGAGAAATAAACATTGTATTAAAAAATATAGATAAGGTTAAAAAAAACCAGGGCCTTTTAAATAGTTAAGCTCAATTAAGTGGCAATTTCAGTTATATGCAAAGTTAGGTTACCGAGGTACTTTCTTTTGACTCCTTCTGCCTTCCCTCCCCATTGTAGCAATGTTAGTTAATTATTTACCAACATGTCCCTGACCAAACATGCCTTGACCCATACTTGATTATTCCCATTTCTCACGGTTACCCCAACATGGAATGTGCCTCATTTCTGGCAGTCTGTGCCTTTCACTTTCTTCCATGAAGCCTTTTCAGGTGAATCCCTTACTGATTCTCCTTTTCTCTTCACCCTCTGCTCAGGAATCATGCCTATTGTACAGACTAAAAGATCTGATGTCAGTGAACACTTAGCCCACTGCCTGGCCCACAGTATTTCACAAATGGGAGCTACTAATATTACCCTGATACTGTTTTATTTTCTGACCCCCTGGTATAGGGCTTCACGCATAGCGGGAACTCAGTGTTGGGTAGATGGCATGCCCATTTTACATTGATCTGATTATAAATTACAGTGTTAATTATACAATGGCAGAAACAGAACTCTTTTAGAAAACAGGTTCATTTTTGGTCACCATGTTTTAGGACAGTAGGTGAAACAATCTTCTTTTATTTTAACTGCATAAGTAGTTGATCTGTTTCTGATTACTGGAAATTGTTAAATTCTGTAATAGAGATAGTTCTGGAAGTGAAGGAAAATCAGTGTGGAACCCATCAAGAGCCATTTCTAAGATGTCCATTAGTAGTGAATTCCTTACCATTTGATTTTTCTGCTTTTTAACAGAAAACTGTTTTGGGGGAATCAAGATCCTATTTGCCCTATTGCCCGGATTGCTTTGAAAGCTCAGCTGACCAAAAGACTGGAGGACCTTGCCCATCCCAAAGAAGTCTCCCACCGATATGTACCTAACAGGTTAGTGTTTGTGTGTTATCAGGTTACTTTATCAGGAGTCCCTAGGGAAAATGAACACAGAACCCAGCCCTTTTATCTGAAAGCCATAAATTATCCAATCTGTAGTAAAAAAATTGTTGAGGATTAAAGACTCTATATATTTCCTCATCTGATGCTACAGTAAAACTTTTCTAGCGCAAGACTAATATTTAGCTATTGCTAACTTGTATTATATCTTATAATGTTTTGGCTTACTAGGATTTTGAGGGTTTTTTTTTTAAGATTTTATTTATTTATTAGAGAGAGAGAGAGCAAGTGGGGGGAAGGGTAGAGGGAGAGGGAGAGAGAGAATCTCAGGTAGACTCATGCTGAGCACAGAGCCCCACGTGGGGCTCGATCCCATGGCCCGAGATCATGACTGGAGCCAAAATCAAGAGTTGGCCACTCAAGCCCCAGTCACCCAGGTGCCCCTTGAGTTTTTAATAAAGTGGCAGTATCATGCTGGGATATGTACCATCTATAACATTGTTGTGCATGAACTATTTATGCATGCAACTTCTCGTGGATTTTGTATACCGCCACGGGCTTAATTACCATGAGTTAATTATTACATGTAGAGGTAAGAATATCGTTAAGACTTTTGATACCCATTGCCAATTTGCTTTTAGTGCATGTTTGTTGAATGACTAGACTTTCTGCTGGTTGGTTCTTTGAGGAAAGACTGTGGAGGGGGGAGGGGATGAGTACAAGTAGTGAGGGAGGTTAAAGTAACAGGAAAAAGGTGAAGATACCATTATTTATCTGAAGTTTGGTTTCCAAGATAATTGAAGTAGCCATTTCTCTATCTCTTTTCGATATACACTTTAGTCAAAAGTCAGCAAACTTTTTCAGGAAGTGGGTAGATAGTAAAGTTGATTACAAAGTCTCCACTGCAACTACCCAACTCCACTATTGTAGCAGGAAGCAGCCACAGACGTTATAAAAACTGAGCATGCCTGTGTTCCAATAAAACTAAACTTTTTGCATCTGTGCTTATGAGGTGTATTAGTCTAGATTTTTCTTATAGTGTCTTTGTGGTAATGTCTTTGTTTCTTGTAATGTCTTTACTTGTTTTTGGTAATTCGGTCCTCACAGAATCAATTGGAAAATATATAGAATTGGCATTTCTTGTTTATGTATTTCATAGAATCCACAATGAAGTCATTTTGGGTCTGGAGTTTTTTGGTGGGAAGATTTTAAAAAAATTTTTTATTTAAATTCAATTTTATGTATATGTTTATACTGTATTGTTAGTTTCAGAGGTAGAACTTAGTGATTCATCAGTTACATATAACACCCAGGCTCATTACATCACGTGCCCTCCTTAATGCCCATCACCCAGTTACCCCATCTCCCCTCCAGCAACCCTCAGTTTGTTTCCTAGAGTTAAGTTTCTTACGGTTTGCCTCCCTCTCTGTTTTCCTTTTATTGTATTTTTCCTTCCCTTCCCCTATGTTCATTTGTTTTGTTTCTTAAATTCCACACATGGGTGAAATGATATGGTATTTGCCTTTCTGTGACTGACTTATTTCACTTAGCATAATACCCTCTAGTTCAGGTTTTTAACTATAAATTCAATTTATTTAATAGATATAGGGCTGTTATGAATTTGTCAAAATAACGCTTGTTAAGGGGAGCATGGGGTCACAGTTCAACAATAGACCATAACAGAAATTGAAATAGAGAAGTTTTTTACTCACAGATCCTAGAAGTACCTGGTATGCCTTGAGGAGTCACACGTGGAGGTTAAAGCATGGTGCAGAGAGAGGCAGGACCTGGGGCACATGCCTTATTAGGGTCTGCAGGTGAAGTGCTTTGGGGTTCCTAGGCCAAGACCAGATTGATCGATTCAAATAAAAGAGCAGAGTTTTGGTAAGCTTCTTGGGACTTATATCTAAAGGATGCATAAAAAAAGGAAGGCATTGGGAGTCAGGAGATTGTTGGTCACAGGGCTATTGGCAAAGTCATATCAGGAATGTACATTTACTTATGACTTGGTGGACTGGTATCTAGGGCATGTGCTTATGAGATGGGGGCCAAGGTCAGTTTAAGGCCCCCGGAGGCTGCTTGGTCAAACAAAATGGGTGCTGCGGCAGCAAGACCATGGAATTGCTTTGTAAACTCTTGACAAGGGCTCTTCATATTATATCTTTCTGAATGAGCATCAGTAGTATGTGTCTTTCAAAGAATTTATGTATTTCACCTAAGTTTTAAAATTTGTTGGCATAAACTTGTTAGTATAGCCTTTTATTTTCCTTTTATTATCTGTGCAATCTCTAGTGATTGTCTCTGAGAGACTAAGAAGGTATTTGGTTTTAAAAGAAGCAAATTTTCTCTTTTAATTATTTTTTGGTCTATTTAAAAGAACGCAGTTTATTACAGAAAATTAATCTGTTTTGGAATGGGATATTAAAAGCCAGCTGGAACTTGATGGCTGCAACCATTTCTGATGTCTCTCCATGTGGAGAATAGCTCACAGTAAAGGGGTAAACTATCATACCTGCTCCTAGGCCTAGAGTTGGGGGTCAGCGTTGGAAATTACTGTTATTGGAATTCATGCTCATTTCACTCAGTTTTTTTCTCTTCTGTAACTTCCAGGGCTCAGTATTACTACAGCTGTGGTAGAGAGTCTGTTATCTGGGAGATCCCTTCTCCTGCACTGTTTAGCCAACCCTCCAAAAGGATCCAGAAGCTGGCACTGCCCAACAGATTCAAGAAAGAATATCTAATAAAGAGGTAGAGTACTACGATAATCTCCATAAATCCTAATTTCATTAAACCTCACAATATTTTTCTTATTATAGTGTATGTAGTTTCATAAACTAAAAGTTCACTTGTGTTTCAAAGGATCAGGGTAAAAACTCAAATGTATGCAGCAATTGTAGGTAATCAGAGGGTCATCACCAGTAATTACATTAGTGGGGTTTTTTGTTTGTTTTTTGAGAGAGAGAGAGACAGCATGCATGAGCAGTTTGGGGCAGGGCAGAGGGAGAGAGAATGTCAAGCAGGCTCCATGCCCAGCATGGAGCCTGACTTGGGGCTCAGTCTCACGACCCTGAGATCACGACCTGAGCTGAAATCAAGACTCAGACACTTAACCAAATGAGCCACCCAGGTGCCCCACCAGTAATTACATTTGACTCAAATTGTGGTGAAACTAAAATTCACTCTGAACTTACCATTGTCAGCCAATTCAAAGGAAATATGCAAATGAAACATTACATATGCAACATTACATATGAAACATATGCAAATGAAACAAATTTTTGCAGTTTGTAGAACTTGATGTTTCTCTTTTGTTTCTATGCTTTTCAAATGTTTTCCTTTTGCTTTGAATGCTGAATTTCTCCTTGTCTTTAAAAGACAGCTGAGGTGATACTTCCACATGGGAGCTAAGATTGTGAGGGGGTTGTTGGAAAAATGTTAAGTCGATTAATGGAGTGTGTATCGTGTACAATCACAGGGAGATGATAGTACCACTGTATAGTACTTTAGTCAAGACACCTTAAGTGTATGTGTCTACTTATGGATGTTATACCCTAAGAAACTGATAATAAACTTGAGACTATTCAGAAGGAGCTGAATGAAATGTTGAGGCCTCTGGAAACTATGTTACATGAAAAATAGTTAAGAGAAATGACATGCTTAGCCTAGAGAAAGACCAAGGAAGCAGTGATAGCTGTGCTCAGATATTGAAAGGGTCAGCGTCTGAACGAGGAAAAGGAGGAAAAGTAAAATTACTTTGTGTTGATCCTAGAACTAGGTCTAGAACAAGGAATTTACAGAGCAGCAGGCATCAGCTAGGTGTAGGAAAATCTTGCTGACTAGCTCTCCAGTACTGGAAATGTTTATCTGGAAAAGTCAACTGCCGCCTCCACCCCAACCCCTGAAAATGCTTATTCAAGCACAGGCTGGAATGGTGAGTTTACATGGATTTTAGAAAAGATTCCTGCATTCAGAGAGAAATTGAACTGGACCGCTTCGGTCTTTTTCCATCACAGACTCCACATAAAATTTGTTTGCTTATTTATCAGTTCATTCAACAAAATCTGCTAATTTAGTTAAAATGTACATATAACCTGATAGTTATATAACTATATTCATTTATTTTATATATTTTTATATATCTGTATTTATAATCCAGAGGAATGCTTTGTTAATATGTCACCACTTTTTAAAATTAATTTATTTTTTAAATTTAAATTCAGTTAATTCACATATAATGTGTTATTGGTTTCAGAGGTAGAGGTCAGTGATTCATCAGTCTTATATAACACCCAGTGCTCATTCTATCACGTGCCCTCCTTAATGCCTATCACCCAGTTACCCTGTCCCCCCACCCACCTCCCCTCCAGCAACCCTCAGTTTGTTTCCTATAGTTAAGAGTCTCTTATGGTTTGTCTCCCTCTCTGATTTCGTCTTGTTTTATTTTTCCCTCCCTTCCCCTATGATCCTCTGTTTTGTTTCTTAAATTCCACATATGAGTGAGATCATATGATAATTGTCTTTCTCTGATTGACTTATTTCGCTCAGCATAATACCCTCTAGTTCCATCCATGCCGTTGTAAATGGCAAGATTTCAGTTTTTTGATGGCTGAGTAGTATTCCACTGCGTATATAAACCACATCATCTTTATCCATTCATCTGCTGATGGACAACATCTGGGCTTTTTCCGTAGTTTGGCTGTTGTGGACATGGCTGCTGTAAACATTGGGGTGCAGGTGCCCCTTCGGATCACAACTTGTAACTTTGGGATAAATACCCAGTAGTAATATGTCACCACTTTTGGAGAGACCTGAGTTTGATGTTTCATATAGGTGAAACCCCCTTGAATGGTAAACTTTCTGTATTTTCAAGTTGTTTCCCTGCTTTCCTAAGCAGACTTCTCAGCTATTAAACATACATGTAACCTTTGTTCATTGGCTTGAATCTTTATTATGAACATCAACTCTTATACTTCAATACTGAAAACCTCCCAGGAGCTGTTTAAGTATGAAGCACAGTTTTTCTTTAGGCTAAGTATTCTGACTTATATGCTTTTAGATTATTAAATATTTGCTTATAGTTTTCCTGTCTTTTTTTTTTTTTTTTTTTGGTCAGGGGAATGGTCTCTAGGCTCTTTTTTTAAAATTTAATTTAATTTCAATTCCAGTGTAGTTAGTATACAGTGTTATATAAGTTTCAGGTATACAGTATAGTGATTCAGCAGTTCAATACATTACTCATTATTCATCAAGATAAGTGTACTCTTAATCCCCTTTGCCTGTTTCACCCATCCCCCACCCACCTCCCCTCTGGTAACCATCAGTTTGTTCTCTATAGAGTTAAACGTTTCTTGGTTTGCCTCTCTCTCGTTTTGTTTTTTTTTTTTTTACTTTATCCTTTGTTTTGTTTCTAAAATTCTACATACGGGAGAAGTCATATGGTATTTGTCTTTCTCTGACTGGTTTATTTCACTTAGCATTATACTCTCTAGATCTATCCATGTTGTTGCAAGTGGCAAGATTTCATTCTTTTTTATGACTGAATAATATTCATTGTGTACATATACCACATCTTCTTTATCCATTCATATACTGATGGACACTTGGCTGCTTCCATAATTTTAACTAGCCTCTTTTTTCCCAATTCTGTGCATTAGGAACAGATAACTAAGCTTGTTAGAATTGTGTGTGGGGGGGAAAAAGCAAGTGTTTAATGAAGACACACAGGGCTCTCCAATAAATGTATTATATGAACTCGGACTTTGTGTCATATATTTTAGCTGATTCACTAGAGGAGCTAAACAGCAGACTTGAATAGTCAGAAGAAAGAATCAGCAAACTTAAGGATAGGTTAATTGAGGCTATCTGAGGAACAGAAGGAAGAAAGAATGAAATAAAATTAACAAAGCCTCATGAACAAGTTGAATTTATCCCAGAAATACAAGAGTATGTTGGAATCAATAGATTACAATCAATATAATACATCAAATTAATAGAATAAGAAAACCAAAACCATGTGGTCACTTCAGTAGACTCAGAAAAATCATTTGACAAAATTCAACACACTTTCACAATAAAAATTCTTAACAAACTAGGTACAGAAGGGAATTTCCTCAGCCTGATAAAGGGCATCTACAAAAAACCCACTGCTAACATAATAATTAATGGTGAAAGACTGAATGGTTTCTCCCTAGGATCAGGAATAAGACAAGGATGTCAGCTCTCCCAGCTTTTGTTCAGCATCATACTGGAGATTCTAGTTAGGGCAATTAAGCAAGGAAAAGAAGTAAAAGGCATTCAGGTTGGAAAGGAAAAAGTAAAACCATGTCTATTAGGAAGGCACAGAATCCAAGAGCAATATACAAAAAACAATTGTATATCCATTAGCAATGAGCAATCTGAAAATGAAGGTAGGAAAACAATTCTATTTGCAGTAGCACCAAAAAGAACATTATAATACATGTAATGCCATATTACTCAGCCCTTAAAAGGAAGAAAATTCTGACACATGCTCCAACATGGATGGACCATGATGACATTAAGCTAAATGAAATAAGCCAGTCACAAAACGACAAATACTGTATAATTGCATTTATATGTGGTACCAACTGTAGTCCAATTTGTAAAGAAAAAAGTAGTATGATGGCTGGCTGGGACTAGAGGGTGGGGGAAATTAATTGTTTAATTGCTGTAGAATTTCACAAGATCAAGAGTTCTGCAGATGGGTTATATGACAGTGTGAATGCACTTAACACTACTGTACTATACACTTAAGAATGGGTAAGATGAGGGTGTCTTGGTGGCTGAGTCAGTTAAGCACCCAACTGTTGATTTCAGCTCAGATCATGATCTCATGGGTCATAAGATTGAGTCCCGTATTGGGCTCCATGCTCAGTGGGGAGTCTGTTTGAAGATTCTCTCCCTCTGCCCCCTCCTACTTGTGCTCTCTCTCTTTCTCTGAAATAAATAAATAAATCTTAAAAAAAGAATGGCTAAGATGGTAAATTTTATATGTATTTTACTAAAATTAAAAATAATAGAAGAACAAAATACTTAACAAAAGAAGTTCAAGGCATGAACACTGAAGACTACAAACATTGTTAAAAGAAATCGAAGACTTAAATAAATGGAAAGACATTTCCTGTTCATGGATTGGAAGTCTTAATTTTGTTATGATGGTAACTCTCCAGATTGATCTACATATTCAGTGCAATCCCTATTGATAACCGGCTGCAATTTTTGGTATAAATTGACGAGGCAATTCTAAAATTCATATAGAAAAGCAAGGGACCTAGCATAGAGAGAAACAATCTTGAGAAAAACATATTGAAAACGTACTTATTTATTTTTAAAAACTTTTTATTTATTTATTAGAGAGAGAGAGAGCATGAGTGGGGGGGGCAGAGGGAGAGAGAGAAGCAGACTCCCCACTGAGCAGGGAGCCCAATGTGGGGTGCTGCCCCAGGACCCTGGGATCATGACCTAAGCCAAAGGCAGACGCTCGACCAACTGAGCTGCCCAGGTGCCCCTGAAAACTTATTTAAAAGCTACAGTAATCAAGACAGCATGATACTGGCATAACAATAGACATATAAATCTATGGAACCAAACTGAGAGTCCAGAAGTTAATCCTTATATTTATGGTCAATTTATTTTTGACAAGAATGCCAAGACTATTTATTTATTTATTTATTTATTTATTTATTTATTTAATTTTTTAAAAGATTTTATTTATTTATTTGACAGAGAGAGACAGTGAGAGAGGGAACACAAGCAGGGGGAGTGGGAGAGGGGAGAAGCAGGCTTCCCGCTGAGCAGGGAGCCTGATGCGGGTCTCGATCCCAGGACCCTGGGATCATGACCTGAGCTGAAGGCAGATGCTTAATGACTGAGCCACCCAGGAGCCCCACCAAGACAATTTAATTGGGGAAAAATAGTCTTTTAAACAAATAGTGCTGGGATAATTGGACATCCAAATGAAATTGAACCCCTACTTCACATCAGACAGAAAAATTCATTTAAAATGGATCACAGGCTGGCTCTGTCAGAAGAGCATGTGACTCTTTATCTCGGGGTTGTGAGTTTGAGTCCTGCATTGAGTGTGGAGATTACTGAAAAATAAAAAAATCTTAGGGGTGCCTGGGTAGCTCAGTCAGTTCAGTGTCAGACTCTTGATCTCAGCTCAGGTCTTGATCTCAGGTGGGCATGGAGCCTACTTAAAAAATAATAATAATAATAAAAAATTTAAAAATCTTAAAAAAAATAAAATGGATCACAGACCTATAAATATAAGAGATAAAATTATAAAAACCCTTAGAAAAACACAGACATCAATCTCTGTGACTTAGGCAATGGTTTCTTAGATATGACAACAAAAACACATGACAAAAAATAAATTGGATTTCATCAAAAGTAAAAACTTTTGTGCATCAAAGGACACTATCAAGAAAGTAAAAAGATAACCCACAAATTGGGAGAAAATATTTGAAAATCATATATCTGATAAGGGACTAGTATTCAGAGTATATATATATATAATTTTTAGAACTATACAAAAAAAGTCAACACAATTTGAAAATGGGCAAATTATTTGAATAGACATTTCTCCAAAGAAGATATACAGATGAACAGGAAACACATACGAAGATGCCAAATATCATTAGTCGTCTTCGAAATACACATTAAAATGACAAGATACTACTTTAAACCTTCTAGAATGGCAATAATAATAATAATTAATAGAAAATAATATGTATTGGTGAGGATGTGGAGAAACTGAAACCCTCCTACATTGCTGGTTAGAATGCAAAATGGTGCAGCTTAATTGGAAAACCACTTTCTAGCTCCTCAAAATGTTAAGAATACAGTTATATGATCAGCATTCTATTTCTAGGCATGTACCCAAGAGAACTAAAAGTTTATGCTCACACAAAAACTTGTACATGAATATTCATAGCAGCGTTTCATAATTGCCAGAAAGTGGAAACAACTCGAATATTTATCATGGATGAATGATTAAACAAAATGTGGTAAATCATTTAATGGAATATTATTCAGCCATAAAAAAGAATGATGTACTGCTACATGAATCTTGAAAATATGCTAAGTGAAGGAAGCCAGATACAAAAGGCTACATATTTGTATGATTCCATTTATTTGAAATTTCCAAAATAGGCAAATCCATAGAAATAGAAAATAGATAGTGGTTCTGGGGGCACAGGGTTGGGGAATGAAGTAATGGAGAGGGACTGTTAATCAGTATGGGGTTTCTCTTTGGGATGATGAAAACATTCTGAATTTAGATAGTGACAGTAGTTACATAACTTTGTGAATGAATATGCTAGAAACCCCTGAATTGTACACTTTAAAAAGGTAAACTCTATGGTATGTTAATTGTGTATCAGTTTTAAAAACTAACAGACTACCCCTAGAGGGTAATCATATATTTATTTGTGAAAAACTTTTTTCATATTAGGTTTGTAGGTTTGTGGTTGATAGGTTTTTGTACCAGGAAAGGAATATGTGGGGAACAGCCTATGAAAATTGGCCAAGTTGCTGGGAGTTATGAGCAGCACCATCTCAAACTGCACTGCAGAGGAGACTGGCTATCACAGAGGGGTCCTTGGTAGTGACTGGAATTTTTTATCTCAGGAATTTAATATGAGGTTTTGGTAGGAAGTAAAGTTTAAACTGCAAGTCTCAACCCATCAGTGGATCATGAAATTGATTCCAGTTTTTTTTTAATAAAATCAAATGAAATTTTAAAAATCAGAATACCTTGCTCAGGGCAAGCGTTGTTTCATAATAATTTTGTTTCAGATACATGCGCGCACACACACACACACACACACAGATTTACATATACTGTATCACAATATAACTTCTTACTGTGGATCATAGTAAAAAAAACTTTAGGAAATACCAATCTGGTAGAAAAAAACACTAATGATTATGGGAAAAGAAGTTTCTGAGGTAGGAAAAATTACACATAATTGATCAGAGGTTGAGTACAGCAATGAAAAAATGCAATTATTTTTCCTCCAATGATTATAATATTTCATGTTCCATTTGCATATAGGCCTTACAATGATTACTTAACAAGAGATTCTCTTCAAATCTCTTATCCTTCTGCCCGGATATTACAACTCTCAATAGCCAAAGCCATAAATCCAAACTACGTTCCTCCAAAAAGGGTAAGTCCATCTGAAAGAAACAGTTGCTGATTGATTTTGTTAACAACACGTTTATAACTGTAACATGCTCTCCTCTTATTTCTAGGTATATTTTACTTTTCGCCCTGTTTATTTTCCCCTCTCATCATATGAACTTTTCTGCCTACCTCCTCTATGCCTACTGTGTCACCTAGGATTTGATCAGAGAAGCAGAACAACAATGCAAAATTAGACCATAAGCAATTATGGAAGCTGATAGAGAAGTCCATGGAAAGCTGTTTTGGCAGTTGGAACTTGGGTCTGGTTATAAATCTAGAAGCAATGACAGATAGTAGGGATAGTTCAGCAGCTACCTGGCAGGTATCTACCTCAGGGGAAACTATTACAGGTTCTTCAGGCAAGGGAACTCTAACCCCTTCAGGCAGGGGAAGTATGGCTGATTGTATTGGTAAGGAAGGTTCAGCAGTACTTAGGGGCTTAAAGTCCCCACCTTTGTTGGAATCTGCCCATATATCCCTATCCCAATTTCCAAGGTCCTATTCCTTCCCAATCATTGCTCTAACTTTAACATGGGAGACCATACAAATTTGATAATTCAGTTTGCACTGTAATTAACCCACTCACAGAATTCAATTGTGAGCTTGGTTTTCAGAATTTTCAGCCCTATGACCATAGAATATAAAGGTTTCTTTTAGGGAAGTTACAGAAACTTCTGGTCCCTTACCCAGACATTAAGGTGGGAACTTAGAGGCCCGAGCCAGTCATTTCTTAACTCACTTTCTCTAGTGCACTTAGAGACAACCAACTAGGGAAGCCTGGGTTTGCTCGGTTGGCTAAGCATCTGCCTTCAGTTCAGGTCATGATCCCAGGGTCCTGGGATCAAGTCCCACATCGGGCTCCCTGCTCAGTGGAGAGCCTGCTTCTCCATCTACCTGCCGCTCCCCCTGCTTGTGCTCTCTCTCTCTTTCTCTGACGAATAAATAAATAAATAAATAAAATCTTAAATAAAAAGAAACAACCAACTAATCCCATTATACTTGTTTATTTCACTAAAATAATTTCTGGCAGCAGCTGCTTGGTCACCCAAAGTCTTGCTTTTTATTTTGCCAATGCATGCTATGGACTACCAGTATTTTTTTTTTTTTTAACTACTGGCAAAAGGATCATTAATACCTTTAAATCCAATCAGCTCAGAAAACAAATTCCAGGTAATCTAGAATCAATACAGAGAACCAGTTCTTAAAGTTGTGATTTGGTTATCTGTTGCTTCCTACCAAACTTAGTGGTGTAAAACAACAAGCATTTTATTACGCTCAAGGATTTTGTGAGTTAGAAATCTCTCAGCTGGGATATCTCTAATGGCTTGGTTGTCTGAAATGGTAGGGGGCTGAAAGTTCCTACACACCTACCGTAGTCAGCTAGGGCTGCTATAACAAAATACCAAAGACTGGGTGGCTTGAAAGACATTTATTTCTCACAGTTCTGGAGACCAAGAAATCCAAGATCAAGGTGCCATCAGATTCTCTTCTTGATGAAGATCCTATTCCTGGTTTGCAGCCAACCACCATCTTGCTGTGTGCTCCACATGACTTCTTCTTTGTGTGTGCACAGAGAAAGAGTTCTTATCTCTCATAAGGACACCAATCCCACTATCAGGGTTCTACCCTCATGACCTCATCTGAACCTAATTACCTCCCAAAGGCCTCACCTCCTACTATTATCACATTGAGGATTAGGACTTCAACGTATGAATTTGAGGGGGACATAAACAGTCTGTCCATAGCAACAGATGTATGTGGTGCCCAGGCTGATGTGACTTAAAGGCTAGACTCAGTTGGGAATATTCACAGGAGCACTTTCATGGGGCCTGAGACTTTTCTCTGCATAGCGACTATATTCTGAGAAGGAATATTCTAAAATGGAGTGTTTCAAGGGTGAGCATTCCAAAACAACCACGTGGCAGCTGCATGTTTTTTTATGATTTGGCCTTGGAAGTCACATAATGTCACAGTCATACTCTGCATTCATACTCTGTTGATTGATACAGTTCCAAGTCACCGGATTCAAGGGGGCAGGGACACAAACCCCACCTGTCAATGAGAGAAGTGGCAAAGAATTTATAGCCACTCAAGAAAAAAACCTTGGTATCCTTGAGCATGGTTTTGTATACAGAAAAGACTGTTCAGAGGTATGCTCTTGATTTAAATAATTAATAGTCCATTTTTAAAACTTTAAATTAAAAATCTCTTTCTTAGGCTTTTACGTTTAGCTTGCAAGTTTTACTACACTGTTTATAATTCTAGCAGTCTTTAACAATGACTTCGAAGAGTTCTGAATAATGTTTGATTTGGTTTCTAAATGTTATCAAATACCTTCAAATAATTTAAATTATTTTTGTTAATATTTTAATTTGATTTCTTTTTTAAGCATTTTACTTCAACCATCTACATTAACAAACAAAATTTCAAATATTAAATACTATTTAAAAATCAAATATATCAAATTTATAAATATGGTGAACTTAAAGTTTCAATGTTATCAGAATGACATAAACTTAAGATTTCAACTTAATGTTATAATTCTAAGTCAAATACTCAATTATACGTTTTAAGTTGCAGTTGTAGGGTGATCACTCTAATAGACCAAATTCTCTTAAACATGGACATGCTTTTATTTTGTTTTGTTTTGTTTTAAAGGTTTTTTAATTTATTCATTCGAGACACAGAGATAGAGAATATGAGCAGGGGGAGAAGCAGAGGGAGGGGGAGAAGCAGGCCCCCCGCTGAGCAGGGAGCCCAATGCGGGACTCGATCCCAGGACCCTGGGATCATTACCTGAGCCGAAGGCAGACGCTTAACCATCTGAGCCACCCAGGCGCCCCTGTTTTGTTTTGTTTTTAATAAACTCTACACCCAATGTGGGGCTCAGACTCATGACCCCAAGATCAAGAGTCACATGCTCCACTGACTGAGCTAGCCAGGCGCCCTCATGCACATGCTTTTAACTTCAATAATATACACATATTTTTTATTTTAATAATTTCTAAGTTACTCAAAAAAATGCAAGAAGTAACATTTTGTTCCATTTGTTTTTTCATTCTCTCTCCTCCATGTAGGGTGTGTGTATGTATGTGTGTGTGTGTGTATTTAATTTTTTTCCTGAATCATTTTTGAGAGGTACAGACATCATACACCCATTTTCCTAAATACTTCAGTGTGTATTTCTTAAGAACAAGATCATCATCTTATGTAACCACAGAATTATTATCAAAATCAGGAAGTTTAATTGATAAATACTCCATGGTCCATGTCCAAATTTCATCAATTGTTTCACTACTTATTCTTTTTTTTTTTAAAGATTTATTTATTTATTTGAGGGGGAGAGAGAGAGCAGGGGGAAGGGGCAGAGGGAGAGGGAGAGAGTTAAAATCTCAAGCAGATTTCCCACAGAATGCAGAGCTCGACACAGAGCTCCATCTCACAAGCCCAAGATCATGACCTGAGCCAAAATCAAGAGTCAGACGCTTGACCAACTGAGCCACCCAGGTGCTCCATTGCACATACTTATTCTTAACACAAAGTATTAATTCTATGATTTTGATTCTCTTAACTTTTTTACAGTTAATGCTGAATCTTCCCAGTTTTAAAATACACATTCCCACAAAGGAAGCCAAGTTACTGTTACAGGTACCTTAGGTTACTTGTCACCAGAGACTTTGGATGGATGAACTGTAGAGGTCTTTTTTTTTTTTTTTAATTTTATTTATTTACTTGAGAGACAGAGAGAAGAGAGAGAAAGCATGAGGAAGAGGGAGGGAGAAGCAGGCTCCCGGCTGAGCAGGGAGCCCGACGTGGGGCTCGATCCCAGGACCCCAGGATCATGACCTGAGCCGAAGGCAGACGCTTAACTGACTGAGCTACCCAGGCTCCCCTGTAGAAGTGTTTTACCTCTGTGAATGTCATACTGAGTCTCTTTTTATGGTAACTGTCAGAGACTACAAAACTTAAAAAGCATTGGTTTCATAACTCACTTAGTTCATATCCATCATTCTCTCTGCTTATAGATGTCTGAAGCTCCTATTCAGACTAATCAACCTGTGTAGATTTTTTAAATTGGTGACTCAAGAGATTTTGACTTTGAAGACTCTTATTTTATATTTAGCAGATACCTTTGAGTATTGACCACCTGTACTCTGCATATCTCACATGGCTTTATCTAACTTACTGTCCTAATTTATAAGGTCATTTTACCAACATGTTCCTCCCCAATCATTCTCAATCTGATTATTTTCTGAGAACAAAAATTTGAGAAGTAAAGTTACCAGATTAAGTGTATGAACATTTTTGAGGTGATTCATATATTATCCCAAAATGTGTTCCAACAAAAGTGATTTTGATTTACATATTCACTTGCATTATTTGGGCTGACTTTTACACTGCACTCTTGCCAACATTAGATATTATTTATTTTACAAAATGTTAATTTTAAAAATGCTATCTCATTAATAAAAATGCTTTCATTTTTCTGATTACTAATAAATTTAATAGTTCCCAACATTTATTTACCTGTGTAGTTTTCTTTTGTAAACTTGTCTATTCATGGCTTTATTTATTTTTCTACTGGTCTGTATATCTTTTATTGATTCATAACAGTTCTTTACATATTAGAGGTATTCTTCATCATATGTCTATCTATTTTTCCCAGCTTATATTTTGAAATTCTGGAGTTATAATTTATATAAAATGCATAGATCTTAAGTGTATAGTTTAATGAGCTTTTAACAAATGTATATATCCATTCAATAACCACCTCAATCAATATACAAAACATTATCCCCAAAATTTTCATCCTGTTCTAGTCAATTCCACTCTACCCCTGCCCTAGAGTCAACCACTTCCAGATTCCTATCACCATAGATTAGTTGTATTTATTATTCTTTGTAGGTTTATATAAGATTTATATTATTTCTTCCTCTTAAATATTTGATAGAATTTACTATTGAAGCAATCTGCACTTAGTGTCTGTACAATTCCATGAAGTACTAATTAATCAGTTCCAATAAATAAAGCTTTGTCTCCTATCAGACTCTGGGAAAATCAAAGAAATATATGACAACCGCTGTTTTCAATTAAGGCTTATAATCAAAAAAGGAAATAAATCATTCATTTACTCAATTCATTAAACAAGTATTTCTTAATCAATTATATAATACAGGATACAACAAGAATAATAAAACCGTTCCTTAAAAGTAAATTTCAATTTAGAAGAAACCATAGACCTATAGGTAAATAATTAAGATTATTTGATACTCATAAAAGAGAATAAATAAAGTATTGAGAGATATCAGAAGAAGAGTGGGAAAATCCAAGAAAGATTCTCTTATCATGGAATTGTGCAAACAGAGAGGATCTTAGGTTTGAATCCCAGCTGTGCAACCTATTCACTATAAAAACTTAAGTAAATTTCTGAACTTCATATAGTACCTTAGTTTCTCCATGAGTGAAATGCAAATAAAAATGATACCCTAGGTGAGGAATAAATGAATTAGTACATGTAAAACACTGTCAGTATCATCATTGTCTTAACACAAAAAGGGATTTGCAACATACCTTCTATATTATTTTTCTGCCCACAGTTAAAACCTTATTTTATTTCCAGTTATCGATTATATTCCATCTCAAAGTCTTGTGGTAAGTTTTGAGTTTGAATACTAGTAATTGAAATAGAAGACCATGTAAATTGAACACATTTCCACAATTCAGATAGTGAGAAATGACTTGGGGGACTAACAGCATTGTCTATGGAGAATGTGATTCTGCCTTTCTTCCTCTTGGCTTTGGTTTCTTTTTCTTACCTGTCCCAATTAGAAGAGAACCACTTGAATTTACTTTAAGTATGGGGATTTGTGATAACGTGAGTCCCAGTTTCCAAAGGGCAAAAGCAGTTAAGAACAAACCAGAGCTCCCCCCCCTTAGACTGTGTTCTCATGTAGTAGGCCTGAGCCTTCCCTTTTGGCTGAGTTTTTCATTCCACAAATCAGCATTACCATTTATCTCTTAGTCAATATGTAATGTTGCCATTTCCTCCCCATCTTTAGTTTAACAGTAAGTTCCTGAAAAGCTGGGTTGGATTTCGTACAACCTAATTTGAGAAAGACTGAAATTGATCCTTTCAGCTATGATCATGGGTTACTGCAAGACTCTCATCCTTTCTGCTGGATTTGCTGAGAATTCTGGTCCAGCGGTCAGACAGTTCTTTGTAACCTTGATGGAGATGGTATTTATTATTTGACACTTACAGACCCTATTTTGTTTTTCTCCCCTAGATTGAAACCGAGATTTCAGTTCCTGCCCTGACTGCTGTTGCAACTCCAAGAACTGTAGACCTTGCCCATCCAAGGATCAAGATAGAGGGTCTGTGCTTTGAAAGAGAACGAAGTGAACTGCCTATCCGTCCTGTAAGCCACCACTGCCTTGGCATCCTTCACCTCACTTTTTGGTTGTTCCTGGGGTGCTGTTTTGCTACTATAGTGCGTAGGCCAAGGTCATTGGGAAAAATAATCTTGAAAGAGTGGTCTGTGGCATGAAGGAAGACCTAGCTGCAAGATATGTAGAGAGACTGGGGATAGAGGGCAAAGAGCATGGGCTTTGGAATCAGTAAGAGCTGGGTTCAAATTCCAGCCTCACCACTAGCTCTGTGATGTTGTGACAGTGTTCCTGAGCCTTATTTATTCATTCAAGTATTTGAATGCCTACTGTGTGCCAGCCACCATTCCCAGTGAACAAGATGGAGAGAGACAAAAAATAAGGGTCGAAGGCGATGAAGAAAATAAAATAGGAAATGACTGACTATGGGTGAGGGTGGGGAATAAGCTACTTTGTATATGGTAGTCAGGGAAAGGCTCTCTAAGGATGGGATATCTGGTGTGAAACCTGAGTGACAAGAAGGAGTCAGCTAGGGCGCCTGGGTGGCTCAGTTGGTTAAGCGACTGCCTTTGGCTCAGGTCATGATCCTGGAGTCCCTGGATTGAGTCCCGCATTGGGCTCCCTGCTTGGCAGGGAGCCTGCTTCTCCCTCTGACCCTCCCCCCTCTCATGTGCTCTCTCTCTCATTCTCTCTGTCTCAAATAAATAAATAAAATCTTTAAAAAAAAAAAAAGGAGTCAGCTAGGTGAAGGTCTGAGAAAAGAATATTCTAGTAAAGGGAAGAACATGTGCCAGAGTATTAAAGTGGGGATGACCTTGAAGTTGGGTGGAACAAGGTGAGCAAAGAGATTATAAAGTTAACAGTTCCCACTGGGAGGTCTGTTGTGATTTGAAATAATAGAGAAGGCATTGGTACTCAGCATAGAGCCTCGCACATTCAGTGGCTTCTCTCCCTCTTCCTCCTTGACACTCCCCTCTATTCATTGTAGTGACAACTTGGTGCCCAATACAATTGAGTTTTCCGTAAATATCTAATGATCATGTTGCCAAGGAGGTTGGATAAATTTTACCCTCTAAGAACTGAGGATATGATATGGAATTCAGTTAGGAAATAAAACTAGCCTGGGATTCAAAACCCCTCAAGAAAGCGTCTTAAGTTTGCTAAAGTGACTTGCCTTGTGACCCTTGGACAGATCACTTTATTTTCAGTTTTTTGGTATATAAAATGGGGGTTACAGTTATTTTTCTTTAGTTGCTAGGTTTGTTTGGGAGTTTATAAAAGATCTTTTTAAAAAGTGATACCACTGCAGATAATCATACTCTTAGAACCCCAAACAAGTCCATACCAGTGCAAAATAGTACTTTCAGGGCTACAGAGGGGTGTTTGTTATCCATCGTGATTCTTTTGAGTGAGCATTTAAGAGAGAGAGAATAGGAGCTGTATGTCATCCCTCCAATTTTACCAATAAAGCAACATAATAGAAAAGCAACCTGGCAGGTGTGATTTTCAAAGACCAGAAGGAGTTGATCAATCAATCAATATATATTCTGCACCAGTTATGCACTTACTCTAGCTTTTGGCAAACATGTATTTCTTTCAAGAAGTTTATGTTCTAGTGGGGAGAAGCAGACAATAAACATACCGACAAAGAGATAAGTGAGCAAAGTGAGGTGTTGGTAAATGCTATAAAGAAGATTGAATAAGTGTACTGTAGAGGAGGGTTATCAGAAAGGTTGATGTATCTTGGATGGTGAAGGAAGATGTCCTTGAGAACGTGATGTTTGACTCTAGAGACTTGAATGATGAAGAGGCAGCCATGACAAAGTTGAGGAAAGAAGCTTTCAAGCAGAGGAACTAGCAGGTGCAAAAGTCCCAAGGTGGAAAGAGCTGGATCAGAGGGGCTTTGTGTGGCAAGGATCATCGTGATCAAGGTGGGGAGGGGAGGCAGATGAGGTCAGAGCAATGGGATAGCAATCAGATCACGTAGGGCCTTCTAGGCCACAGTAGGGGGTCTAAATATTATTCATAGCAAAATGGGAAACCACTAGAAGGTTTTAAAGCCTGAGAGGGACATAATCTGACTTGGGCTTCAGAAAGTACATACCTCATAGGGTCATTATGATGATTAAGTGGGAATAATGTAGGTGCCCCACTTAGAACACTGTCTGGCTCATGGAATGCACTCAGTAAATGCTCATTCTCTTCCTCAGTAACTGGTATGTGAAGGCTAGATCGTACAGAGCAAAAATGGAAGCAGGGAGACTGGTGAGGAATCTGCTGCAGTAATCCAGGAGAGAATCCTGGATGGTGATTCAATTAGGGCCATCACTGTAAAGAGAGGGAGATGTGAAAATTGGGATATATTTTTGTATCTTTTTGATCTACTATAGATATCCCGTGCTGCCTTGCTATACAAACCTAGCCCTCGAATAATAGCTCTAGCTAAGGCCAGGCCTCTTCATCAAGATTATCTACCTGACCGTGATGCCCACTGGCCAGTATCTTATGCTGCTATCCATTGCAAAATATCTCCCAGAATTCAAGAACTAGCTAATCCAAATACAAGGTATGTCAATTTATTGCTAAGATGGGACAGGAAACCTGGGGGTGCTAGGGAGAGGGAAAAATTAACCTAATAAGACCAATGAAAGTAATCGTAGAAATACAAGAAATTTTCAAAAACATCTCACTTGTTACATTAATTGTGACAAATCTATGGTCTTACCATAAATAGAAGGCAGCAGTTAAAGGGTTAGTGGACTAGTGAAACTTAGATATAGGAAACAACTCTGTAAGGGTGGATATGGGATTATTTATCTAACATATTGTTAAGTGAAACAAGTACATAACAGAGCACACAATGCTAAGAATACTCTAAGAAAATAGGTACATGCCATATATTTGCTTGCAGGTGCCTATAATCTCAGAAGAGTATGCAAGAAGCTAGTAACAATGCTTACTTTGGGGGGCCTGAGGGAACTTGGGTGGGAGGAAGATTTATTTTTTATTAAATAGGGCTTTTGTGTTTTTTCATGTTTTTGCATCATGTACATGTATGACCTACTTGAAGTAAATAATACATTCAACAAAGAAGAAATGGACTCTAATTCCTGTTTACTTTTTAGAAGATTTCTTAACTTGCCTGAACCTCAGTTCATATTGTTTCCTTCATGAGATAATGCCTGATTCCCCTTTTAAGCATCATCAGGAAAACCTAGGAGAAGCTGAAAAAGTCACAGAAGTCTTCAGCTCAGGGAACAGGGAATATGTTCATTCTTAAATAATATTTTTAAATTTTTATAATGTGTTTTGCCTTTAAAAGAAAGTTCAACAGCAATGAAACAAAGCTCATTCTCTGTTCATTGACAAAGGAAAGGGAAAAATAAGATCAAGTACTCAGGGTCTACCCCAGTGGCAAAGTTATTATTTGGCGGTAAGGTGCTAAGTGTGGGAACTTCAAAAATTTGATTTAAGTCCACCAGAGAACTACTGGGCTTGTTTTAACATTGCCCAATTATTGAAAACTTTCCAGAATTAACTTTCTGTGGAAAGAGCCAAGGCTTTGGAATCTGATAGATACATGAATCTGGATTTGACCACAGGTCATTTTTATAACTTCCCTGAGCCTTCATGTCCTTCTCTATACAATGGGGGTCATGACACCTGTTTCATGGGGCACTTATGAAAAATCAAAACAGAATAATATCGTAGAGCCTAACACACGTAGTGGATGGTCGAGAAATGTTAGTTCCATTTTCTGTTCATTTTTTTTCAGGTCGCATTCTTTTTCCCCCATTTCAGGTCTCCCGTTCACATTATATATTATGATCCAGATGTCTTTAAAGTCAAGCCAGCTGCTTTGAAAACACAGTGTTCTCCAAGGATCCACGAGTTGGCAGAACCTCTTGTGCGTTAAATACAGAAAGCCACGTCAGTCAGACTCTTAGTTATGTGTCTAGAAAACATATTAGGTGACTTAGTTCCCTACTCTGGTCCCATCACCTTATATTCCCACATCCCCCCAAAAACCATAGAGACCTCCAGGGAACACCACTGTGACCATCGAATAGCAATTCCTGCTGTTACCTGTAGTCATGTCTTTAGCAGATTTGGAGACTCGAGCACGCAATAAAAGAGAAACAGAGAGCCTGCCTTATCCTTACTATATCTCCTCACAAGTATCTTGGCCATCTCATTGCTCTGACTGACCTGAAGAAACACTTCCTTATGTTTGCTGGGTTTGTTCTTCTTTTCCTGGAGAAATCCATATTCCCCAGACTCTGCTCAGTCCCTGCTCTAATAAGTCCTGGGAATTGAAATAATTCTTTGTGTTGCTTTTCTAACCTCCCCTCCTTAATGGAGAAGTAACACTGAAATGGCGAAACCTTTTGGGATAACTTGAAATGCGTTTCATAATCTGTAGATGAAGTTTAGGGAACAGGTTACCTTAAATAATCACCCCTGCCCCAATCTCTGTTCCTTCACTCAGGCTGCGTCATTTATCAGGAATGACAGAGAAAGCAAGGTATTTGGTAAGCATTATAATTCTCTGTCAAATTACATCTGCCCAGAGTTTTTTTTTTAATTTAATTGTTTTGTATTTACCCCAAAGATACAAATGTAGGGATCTGAAGGGGTACGTGCACCCCAATGTTTATAGCAGCAATGTCCACAATAGCCAAACTGTGGAAAGAGCCAAGATGTCCATCGACAGATGAATGGATAAAGAAGATGTGGTGCATACACACACACACACACACACACACACACACACACACACACACAATGGAATATTATGCAGCCATCAAAAGGAATGAGATCTTGCCATTTGCAATGACGTGGATGGAACTGGAGGGTGTTATGCTGAGCAAAGTAAGTCAATCAGAGAAAGACATGTATCATATGACCTCACTGATAATGAGGAATTCTTAATCTCAGGAAACAAACTGAGGGTTGCTGGAGTGGTGGCGGGTGGGAGGGATGGGGTGGCTGGGTGATAGACATTGGGGAGGGTATGTGCTATGGTGAGCACTGTGAATTGTGCAAGACTGTTGAATCACAGATCTGTACCTCTGAAACAAATAATGCAATATATGTTAAGAAAAAAAAAGAAGAAGAAGATAGCAGGAAGAGGAGAATGAAGGTGAAGAAATCAGAGGGGGAGATGAACCATGAGAGATGATGGACTCTGAAAAACAAACTGAGGGTTCTAGAGGGGAGGAGGGTGGGAGGATGGGTTAGCCTGGTGGTAAGTATTGAGGAGGGCACGTTCTGCATGGAGCACTGGGTGTTATGCACAAACAATGAATCATGGAACACTACATCAAAAACTAATGATATAATGTATGGTGATTAACATAACAATAAAAAAGTAAAAAAAAATTTGTTTTATTCTCTCCATGGATCAGTATTTTACAAATGAAACTAAGTTTTATGACATATCTAGATTTACATGAAAATGAACTTATCTGAAAACCAATTTTACAGATGGATGAGTTCATCTCCATTGCTTTGTGTTAAGGAAATAACTAGTGTTATGGAGAGGCAATATTATATAGTAGTTTTGAACTTGCATTTTGGAATCAGGCAGACCTGGCTTAGTCTCCCCCATGGATCATTTATGCCAGGTATGTGATTTTGAACAAATTTCCTACCCCCCGCCCCGTGCCTGTTTCTTTATGTGTAAAATGGGTTCTGCTGCATTATTATAAAGATTAAATAAGAAAATTATGGGGGCGCCTGAGTGGCTCAGTCAGTTAAGTATCCGACTTGTGATTTCGGCTCAGGTCATGATCTCAGGGTTGTGAGATCAAGCCCCTCATCCAGCTCTGTGCTCAGTGGGGAGTCTGCTGCTTTCCCTCCCTTTGCCCTTCCCCTTACTTGCACTCCCTCTCTCTCTCTAAAATAAATAAATCTTTTTAAAAAAAATTATGTAAAAAAGTATGAATTGGAAAAAAATTGTTTACAAATTTAGTTCCTTTGGTCTTCTGGGGGGGGCATAGTTCATATCAATGGGAAAATAAATACCTTTATGGCTTGATTGATACATTGAATGAATATTTGTTGAGTGTCTTTGCTTTGCCAGGCATTGGAGATAATCACACTAACCCCAACAGATGTGGGCTCTGCTTTCATGGACTATTTAGCCAATTGGGAGAGATGGATGTAATTCAAATATTCATAAATGTAAAATTACAGCAGTGGCAAAGTGCCATGGCAGAGAGGTTATAATGCTACGAAATAACAGAATAGAGAACTCTGACTCCCTTGGGAGGGCAAAGGAAGACTTCTTTAATGAAGGGACAATTGGGCTGGAATCTAAACATTGAGTAAGGTTAACTAACCAAATAGGGGATGGGAAGTCAGTCCAGGTAGTGAGAACATGTGTTTAGTGGACATTTGTTGATTTGGGGGCCATCCTTCATCCATTTCTCCTCCTCCTGGTAAGAACTCCCAATTTTCTTTTGGAGAATTACTTTGTCTTCATTGTTTAAAGCTTTACTGGTACTTTTTTTTTTTTAAATATTTTATTTATTTATTTGACAGAGAGAGACACAGCGAGAGAGGGAACATAAGCAGGGGGAGTGGGAGAGGGAGAAGCAGGCTTCCCGCCGAGCAGGGAGCCCGATGTGGGACTCGATCCCAGGATCCTGGGATCATGACCTGAGCCAAAGGCAGACGCTTAACGACTGAGCCACCCAGGCGCCCTATTGGTACTTTTAAAAATATATATTTATTTGAGAGAGAGAGAGCACACAAGCAGGGGGTAAGGGGCAGAAGGAGAAGGAGGAGCAGACTCCCCACTGAGCAGGGAGCCCAAAGCAGGGCTCAATTCCAGGACCCTGAGATCATGACCTGAGCCAAAGGCAGACACTTAACCGACTAAGCCAGCCAGGTGCCCCTGGGCTTTGGATCTTACGTAGAGTGGTGCAAGGGGTGGGGGGTATAGTCGGAGCTGATATTTCCCAGTAGTGGTGCCCTGATGAGACTTCCTTTTGCTTCTACCCTCTGTGTCCCTGGAGCTACTCTGACCCTTCACCTATTCCTTTGACTCAGAAGCTGCCCACAGCCATCTAGTAAATCCCCTGTGGCAGGTGGGCAGATGTATTGGGGACTGAAAGAAAGCCAGTTCCACTCAAACAGAGGTAAAATGGGGTTACACTAAGCAAGAGGAGCAGAAGGATGGGAGCCAGAACATGCAGGGCCCTGGAGGCCATGTTGAAGACTTTAGTTTTTTTGTTTTTTTAAAGATTTTATTTATTTATTTGACAGAGAGAGAGCGTGAGAGCACAAGCAGGGGGAGCAGCAGAGGGAAAGGGAGAAGCAGGCTCCCCACTGAGCAGGGAGCCCGATATGGGGCTCGATCCCAGAACCCTGGGATCATGACCTGAGCCGAAGGCAGCCGCTTAACCGACTGAGCCACCCAGGCATCCTGAAGACTTTAGTTTTTATCCTAAAACCTGTGAGAGTTGTTGAAGTAATGTAAGCACAGGGATAATGTAATCAGGGTTGCTTTTTGAAAAAATCTCCTTGGACAAAAAAATTGGGGAGGAGACCGTAGAAGTAGGTAGACCAGGTTAGGGGGCTATTTAGCAGATTGGATGAAAATAGTTTGGTGGTACCGTAGTAGAGATGGAAAGAAGTGACAAACTCGAGATTTGAGGAAGTGATTTTTTTTTTTTTAAGATTTTATTTATTTGACAGAGACACAGCGAGAGAGGGAACATAAGCAGGGGGAGTGGGAGAGGGAGAAGCAGGCCTCCTGCGAAGCAGAAGCCCAATGCGGGGCTCCTTCAGAAACTCTTGCCTTGCTGTCTCTATCAATCTGTTGCCCAGTCCTAACTGCTCCCAAACTCGTAAATACCTCGCCACTGCCCTTTCCTTACCAGATGTGGCTAACATTCGATGAAGGTAGCCATCTCCCTTATCTTAGTAAGCTATAAACTCAACTTTGCCTCATTCACAAGCTCTTTGGTGGTGCTTTGCGGGAAAACATTTGACAGTACTATTCTTACCGCCATTTTACAAGTGAGGAAATTGAGGCCCAGAAAGGTTAGTTAATTTATCTGAAGACACAGAGCTAGTGAGTGGTGTGTCCAGGGTTGAAATTCTGCATTCTTCTTCCAGAAAGTACACATCCAGTCACAAGTCTACACTTCCTCCCTGTATATTTGAAATCATGCAATAAAGTCACTTACTCTTTCTCCACCAGTCATCAACCATGTGGTGATGATCTTGGAACTCAAATGGCTTCCTGAGCTAGGCTATGCTTTAAGCTTGCTGAAGCCAGGAATGTGGTGCTTTCAAACTCTCTAAACCCCGAGGCACTCCCACCTGCTTAAATTGTTAAACAAAAAGAGGTGTGTTACCTGGGGTCTGTTACTGCTTTCCTTTAATGTCCACCTGCCTGAGCCACAGCCGTTTTCCACAGAGTGGCTGCCTGACAGCCACCATTGTGTCCCTAGTCTGGGGTGACTTTGCCCACCGCTTCACACTGAAAACAAACTGCTTCTTTCTGCTCCCTTACTGCACACAGCCACCTTTTTCTGTCCCCAATCTTATGCCTGCCCTGTCTTGCAATCCGGCTCAGGATGCTCAACATCCTGGAAGTTCTAGCTGACCACACCTTGGCAACAGAGAGCCGGCAGGCAGATGCATGCTGCTATGGGTGGGGAAGTTTCCCATCTGGCAGCCCCTCCCAGATGGAAAAGAAAAACCAACACAAATTACGAAAGAACATGTATCTTCAGGCTCCCTCTCCTTACTGCCTGTGGTATGTCTCTGCTGCCAAGGGAGGCCACGGGCCAGGACCTCCTCAGATAGGCACAGTAGGCCCAATGCCTATAGCTCATAGTATTTTTAGGAGCTCACAAAAATGTAGTTTTAAATGAGAAGGGAAAGAGAAACTTCTAGTAAAAAATATTTTTAATATATAATATTAATATGTCCATCTTTATACCAACACAGTCATAAAATGTAATTTTTCATATTATTTTAAGGAAGAACCCAGAAAGGCAAAATGCCTAGGGGACATGCAAGTCATAAGATAGCCCTGCACCTGGCACCTCCTTTGAGCTCAAAGCATCTCAAAGGCATCCTCTAATCTAAGTATCCAGAACTAAACACATGCTTTTCTACTTTCCTCTTCTGGTCCTCTCCCAGTGAAGGGATAAATTGTGGAAATGAAGATTACCCAAATGAAGACACCCAGGCTATTTATTTAGAGCTTGCTATTGTGAGTCAGCCATCATCGCTTGCATCTGGCAGAGATTCAAAGGCAGAGGAGTGTTAAAGCTTTAGAGGGAACACGGAGGAGGCTTTGGGTATGCTCTGATTAAAGGCTGCTGGCGTGGGGAAGTTGGAGAGGAGCTAACTAGAAATAGGGCATCCTGTGTGACTGGCTTAGGGAGTATATTTGGCTCTCTCTGGTTGGCCCTGACTTGGAAGTGGGGGCAAAAATAGGCACCAGTAAGGACCATTGACCAGATCCTGACCCTTCTGGGCTAATTGCTACAGAGGTTGTAGTTTAGATTCCTGACCTGGTGGTTGCTGCAAAGGTTGTAAGTCAGAGTTCTGTTGTCATTTATGACCAGGCAATTGTCCATTTGTATATTAAGACACTTCTATCTTATTTCATAGTTTAGAAATCCAGGGATTATCTTAAATGCTTCCCTCTCTCCCATACCATATCCAACCCATCACCAAACCCTATAAAAATTCACTTCCTTGGGGCACCTGGGTGGCTCAGTCGTTAAGCGTCTGCCTTCAGCTCGGGTCATGATCCCGGGGTCCTGGGATGGAAGCCTGCGTCGGGCTCCCTGCTCAGCGGGGAGCCTGCTTCTCCCTCTGCCTCTCCCCCTGCTTGTGTTCCCTCTCTCGCTGTGTCTCTCTCTGTCAAATAAATAAATAAAATCTTAAAAAAAAAATACTTGGGGGTGCCTGGGTGGCTCAGTTGGTTAAGCATCCAACTCTTGATCTCAGCTCAAGTCTTAATCTCAGGGTCGTGAGTTCAAGTCCCACATTGGGTTCCATGCTGGGTGTGGAGCCTGCCTTAAAAAAAAAAAAGTATTGCTAAAAAAAGTATTAGCATCATCTCAGCTTTCAGTGAGTTTTATAATCTTTTTGCTGGTGAAGGGTTTTGCCTTGATGGTGGAACACTGCCGTGGTTGTTGAAGGTTGGGGTGGCTGTGGCAATTGCTTAAAAAAAGAAAACAATGAAGTTGCCACATCAATTGTCTTCCTTTTACAAACAATTTTTCTGTAGCAGTGATGCTCTTTGATAGCATTTTGCTCACAGTAGAACTTCTCTCAACATTGGAGTTAATCCTCTCAAACCCTGTTGCTTATTTATAAGTTCATGTAATATCCTAAATCCTTTGCTATCATTTCAACAATCTTCACAGCATCTTCACCAGGAGTAGATTCCATCTCAAGAAACCACTTTCTTTGCTCATCCATAAGAAGTAACTCCTCATCCCTTCAGCTTTGTCATGAGATTACAGCAATTCAGTCCCATCTTCAGGCTCCACTTCTCATTCTCATTCTCCTGTTCTTTCCACCACACCTGCGCTTACTTCCTCCACTGAAGTCTGGAACCCCTCAAAGTCCTCCATGAGGGTCGAAATCCACTTCTTCCAGACTCCTATTCATGTTGATATTTGGATCTCTCCCCATGAATCACAAATGTTCTTAATGGTATCTAGAATGGTGAATCCTTTCCAGAAGGTTTTCAAATTACTTTGCT
Organism: Neomonachus schauinslandi; assembly: GCF_002201575.2. Taxonomy (NCBI): domain Eukaryota; kingdom Metazoa; phylum Chordata; class Mammalia; order Carnivora; family Phocidae; genus Neomonachus; species Neomonachus schauinslandi. The sequence continues at coordinate 158,935,582 of NC_058404.1, read as the reverse complement.
CAGATCCATCAGAGGAATCACTATCTGAGGCAGCTATAGTCTTATGAAATGTATTTCTTCAGTAATAAGACTTGAAAAAAGACCCACAATGATCCCTTGATCCATGGACTGCAGAATGGATGTTGTGTTAGCAGGCATGAAAGCAACATTAATCTCATTGTCCTCTCCATCAGAGCTCTTGGGTGACCAGGTGCATTGTCAATGAGCAGTGATATTTTCAAAGGAATCTGTTTTTCTGATCATTAGGTTTCAACAGGGGGCTTAAAATATTCAGTAAACTATGTTGGAAACAGATGTGCTGTCATCCAGGCTTTGCTGTTCCATTATAGAACAGAGACAGAGTTGATTTAGCATAATTCTTAAAGGCCCTAGAACTTTTGAAATGGTAGATGAGCACTGGCTTCAATTTAAAGTCGCCAGCTGCATCAGCCCCCAACAAAGGCCTGTTCTTTGAAGCTTTGAAGCCAGGCATTGACTTCTCCTCTTTGACTCTGAAAGTCCTAGAGGCGTCTTCTTCCGATATAAGGTTGTTTCATCTACATTAACAATCTGTTGTTCATTCTAGCCACCCTCATTCACTCTCTTAGCTGGATCTTCTGGGGAACTTGCTGCAGCTTCTAATCAGTACTTGCTGCTTCACCTTGTACTTCTACGTTATAAAAACAGCTTCCTTCTTTAAACCTCATGGATCAACCTCTGCTAGCTTCAAACTTTTCTTTTGCAGCTTCTTCACCTCTCTCAGCCTTCATGAAATTGAAGAGTCTCAGGGCCTTGCTCTGGATTAGGTTTTGATTTAAGGGAATGTTGTGGCTGGTTTGATCATCTGTCCAGACCACTCACACTTTCCCCATGTCAGCAGTAAAGCTGTTTTGCTTTCTTAGCCGTTGTATGTTCACTAGAGTAACACTTTAAATTTCCTTCAAGAACTCTTCCTCTGCATTCACAACTTGACTGGTACAAGAGGCCCAGCTTTCAGCCCATTGGCTTTCAACATGCCTTCCTCACTAAGCTTAATCATTCCTAACTTTTGATTTAAAGTGAGAGATGAGTGACTTGAATGCTTCGAGGACATTGTAGGGTTATTAATAGACCTAATTTCAAGGAATAAGGAGGGCTGAGGAGAGGGAGAGAAACTGGGGAATGGCTGATAGGTGGAACAGTCAGAACACACCAACATTTATTGGTTATGTTCACCATCCTACATGGGCACGGTTCGCGGTGCCCCAAAAATTCCAATAGTGACATCAAAGATCACTCATCACAGATCATCCATAGCAATATAATAATAATGAAAAAGTTTGAAATATTGTGAATCTTACCAAAATATGACACAAAGACACAAAGTGAGCAAGTGTTGTTGGAAAAATGGCATCAATAGACTTGCTCAGGGTTGCCACAAACCTCCAACTGGCGAAAAACACAATATCTGCAAAGCTCAGTAAAGGGAAGCTCAATAAAAGGAAGTATGCCTGTACATGGGAACTCTCTACTTCCCCTCAATTTTTCTGAAAACCTAAAACTGCCCCCAAAATTAAAATATTAAAGAGAAAAAAGTAAACTGGTGGAAGAGGAGATTGCTGCATGATAGGTACATTCTTGGGGAAATCTTGAATCATCCAACACAAATCAGGCTAAAACATGCTTTTGGTTCTTCATTTACTCTGCATAAAGGTGCACTGTTTATTTTGCAAGGGCATAAAAGAACAAAATGAGAGCAATAGCATGTCTCACACCCATTGCCAAAATAAGCTCTCTCAGTAGGTTAACAATCATGAACGTTAAATCAATCTCCTCAGAGAAGTAAATCTCAGCCTTATAGGAAAGGTTCCAAATCTCCCTCAGTTTATTCAGTAAATAAAGGCTGTATCTTAGTGATTCATATTAAAGGATTCACCACATCAACAAATATACATGAAGGTGTTTAACAAAGTGCTTTATTGTTAGTATCTCGTTGATCAGCAATCCCTCATTTAACTTCATCATCAGAACACAGCTTTTGCTCAGGCAGAGAACCAGCTCCTTAATGCCCTCCCTGCGGTGGAAGTTTGGTCATCCAGGAGAATTCAAACACATCCTCCACAACCAGACCCCAATCTCCTCCAGCCCTGGGACCACTCACCTTCTCTGCCTTCAATCATGGACATAAACTCAGGTCTGTGTAAAACATGCTTTTCTTCTCTGTAACTCACTTGCTTTCTAACCTTGAGCCTTGTACCACTGAGCTGGTGGAAAAAATAGCCTCACACCTTTCTGGGGTTCCAGGAGCCTCCCCAGTGCCAAGATGTTGAGTAGTGGGGCTTGAGGGTGGGGTGGGGTGGGGAAGGTCCTCTGCGCTTGGTCCACATAGTTACTGCCAAGACATGTCATCCCTTTTCCATACGTGCCCTGCAGGTCTTTCAGCTTTCTGCTGCTTTTCTGCTGTGATGGGGATGTGGGAGTCTCTGGCGGGGCTGCCTTTGATCCTGCCTGCCTGGACACAGCCATTTTCTCTGGGATTTTCTTTCCTCAGTAGTGCCTATTTTGCAAAGCCAGACACAGATGCTTTCTGCTCCTGGAATCCATGACCTCTCATTTTTGCCACTTTACTCCCACCTATGAACAAACATTTCCAGTCTGGGGATGACACAGGTTCTCTTTCTTTCATCTGCCCTACAGTGCTCCACCCCAAGGATTCCCTAAGGGCTTAAGCTTTTCGAACAAGGAGCAAAATTACTTTCAAACGGTATCTCTTCTCTCCTTTGCTACATCCCTACCCCAAGGCAATGAGACTGGAGCCTACCGGGATGGAAAGGAGCCCTACAGAGAGGAAAAGGAAGAAATCCACATTTCAAAATATTATTTGGCCATATATTTTAGTTGTATGTAGGTCTTACTTCCCCTAGTATATTTTAAGCGACCTGACGGTAGGAATTGTTTTCTTGTGTCCTCCACAATACCTATGGAGAGAGAAGGTGTGTCCTCTGACAAACTCTGGTTTTTCTTCCCTAAGCCTTGGCCAGTTTTGAGGAAAGCTCTGGAGCTCTATTGTGGGCTGTGATGGTCACATTGCTGATGCTGAATCACAAGACTTCCCTTCTCAGTCATTGACAACTGTTACATTTTTGGTCACTTTGGAGATATTGGATATATCTGAACATAGTTCATCAGAATGGATGGAACTTTAAAACTTTTTCATCAGGTGGAAATGTTTTGGTCCAAATCATTAAATAGGGTGGGAATATAAATCATCACATTACTATTAGGGTGTGGGGGGTGGGGAGGGAAGAGGCAGAAACCTTAATACAGTGACTCTCCTACCCCCAAATGCTGCAGTGCTGATTCAAAATTTTCACATCTGATACTCCTTTAAGCTGAGGTGCCAAAGGCCTATCTTAAAATGTAAACGTGTTATTTGATGATGGTCTTAGATTACCTTGGTAGTTACTCAGCAGAGCACAAACCCTGAAGGAATGAGACACAGGTTAGGTAAGTTGTGATGGAAAAGGGTGAAAATTTGAAAAGGAGAAGGCCACCGTCTCCCATGGGTGACTGGAATTAGAAATGAAGTATGAAAGGGGCTCAGAAACCAGGACAAAAGTTCATAATCTTGTCCAAGATACAGAGGCCCTATTTCTGGGGCAAGGGGATTGTATGAGCCTATCGACTTTCTTTTATGTGAGTTATCCAATGAGAGCTTTTTCGTTCTCCACTCAGTAGGGGTGTTTAGCTCCCTAGGCTGGGTGGGCTGGGGTCCCAGGGCCCCAGGGGGGTGGCTCACCACTGGAAGCCCCATGCAGAGAAGGGAGAACGAGCTCCTTGCACCAGCTGTCGGGTCTGTCACCAGTTCTCGCTTGCTTCCACCAGCGGCGCTGAAGTTGTTCTCCATGGCACCCTGCCGCCCAAAACCTCGTCAAGGCCATTAATGCTTTCATTCCAAACTTTTCTGTTCCTCTAGTGTTTTCCTCTCTAGAGACGGGTCCATACTGCCACAGCTGGATCGCAACAAGCGATTTCGGGGCCCAGCCTTCTGCTGCGTGCTGAAAATGGAGAACCGGGTACTTGGAGCGATCACCTGCCCCTCTCCAGTTCCCATTTAAGTAGCTCTGGGGTGATCCCTGATCCCAAAATGAGCTGAAAAGCGGCTAAGAAGGCCCTGCTGGGACATCTCACAACGGGCTGAGCTTATGCACTTCTGGCCACTTGCACCTCCTAAAAGCAAGGAAGGCAAAGACCCTTATTGAAACCCTGTCTGAGCTTCTGCCTGATCCTGAAGCTGAGTTCAGTTCTGAAGCTGCATGTGGACTCGGGGCGGGGGAGGGCAATTGTACTACGTGAGGCCAGAGTACAAGGCCCTTGGGACTCAGCTGCGGTGCCCATGCTGGATGCTGAGCGATCTGTGAGAGCAGGTCCAGGGGCATTCATTCCTGCACCCCAGTTTCCAGCCCCGGGTCTGCCACCCCAGAGCCACTCAGTAGATATATACCATCCTGCAATGAAACTGCCTTTAGTCCACATTTATGGAATCTGGTTCTATTTGACCAAACTTTTTAACATCCCCCAAATTATCTGGCTCTAAAAAAGATAAAATAATTTTATTAATTGACTCAGAAGATTCAAATCCTTTGTCTCTGCTTTTCTTATTGCTCTGCCCTCCCCCCCACCCCCAGCAGTAAGGAGTGCATCGTGCGAAGGAGTAGAAAGTGAAGGGAAAGGCCTCTTCTTATTGCCAGACCAGACACTCATGTGCTTTTAAGGAATAAGTATTTTGCATCAGGACTGGACAACATAGCGGATTCCCGATGAGAGAAGATGAAAGGAATGACAGTTGGCCAGGACAGGAATGCCAAAGTTTCTCCCTCCAGCCAGCAGCTCAGCTCCTCGGAGAAAACAACCTTCTGTCTGGGATTTGTGTTAGACATGACCCTGCCGTGGCTTTTCCCCCAGACAGTGTAAGGCAAGTTCCTTTATTATTATCCTTGTTTAGACTCAGCTAAATCCACACACAGGACCCCTTAGGTTGCTGCTACGGTTTTGGAACTTTCTGGGGCTTTGAAGATGGTCTATGACCTATTTATGAATTACAGAATCTCAAATTCTTGGTAAAGTTTTCACTCATGAACCCCCACAGCTCCCAATTTTTGGTGCAAATGGAACGAGTTAGTTGAAATAGAAGTGAATTATATAAACCTGTAGGACATTCCAAATGGTTGCTGTTTGATGGTATATGTGTATTTGTCCTATTTTCTTTTTTAAAGATTTTATTTATTCATGTGAGAGAGAAAGAGATTGCTTTCCAGGGCAGGAGCAGAGGGAGAAGCACAAGCAGACTCCATGCTGAGTGCAGAGCCCAATGGCGGGGGCAGGGAGGGGCTCGATCCCACAACCCTGAGATCATGACCTGAGCCGAAATCAAGAGTTGGATGCTCAACCGACTGAGCCACCCACTTGCCACTGTAGCCCTATTTTCTGAACCCCAAACATGACACATTCAGACCATGAGAAAGATTTGAAATCAAGACTGCCCTGGGAGCAAGAGATATAGTCACTTTATGACTGTTGCATATTATTTAAATAAGTCATTTCTCTAACCTTGTCTTGCTTCGACAGGTAGTATAATTACTTGTATTCTGTGACCTCACACCAGTTTGAAGGTAGTGAAAACAGCTGTGCGTGAGGGGAAACAGGGAAGAGAGAAAATGGTTCAGATGTTCTGAATGAGTGTTTCAGAAATACAGGTGCTACTGAGCCGAAACTAGTTACGTATAGTTTATTATATTATTTCTATTATGCATATCATATATTATATTAAATATACAATATAGATTTATTTGGCTGGAAATCCCTTTAGTAAATAAAACCACGTGTGCAGTGATGGCTCAGTGACCAGTTGGCAAACCAGCTGAATTCCATTCACTTTACCTTTACAGGCAAGAGTGCTTAGCTGCTAGGCCTTTAGTTTAGCTTAGTAATTTCCCTCACTTTGCCTTTGCAAAAAGTCATTGTATGAGTATCTATTGCTGTGTAACAAACTACCCCAAACCTCAGTGGTTTAACGTATTTATCAGCTCAGTTTCTGTGAGTCTGGAATCTGGGTGCAGCTGAGGTGAGTGATTTAGGTCCTTGCTGGCTGTTGGCCAGAGGCTTCCCTCAGTTTTTTGACGTGTGGGCCTCTCCAGAAGGCAGCTCACAACACAGCAGCAGCCTCCCTCAGAGTGAATAAGAGGGTAAACAAAAGAGCAAGACAGAAGTCATAGTCTTTTTGTCACCTAATCTTGGAAGTGACATCCCATCACTTTTGCCGTAGGGTCCTGCCCACAGTCAAGGGAAGGGGATTCCACAACAGAATGAATATCGGGTGATAGGGATCATTGGCGCTATCTTAGATGCTGCCTACCACAGCTAAAGAGAAAAAAAGCAACCATTTTATTTGTAATCAAAGTAGTATGACCTAAATATGACACAAAACACACAAGCAATCAAAGAAAAGGTAGGTGAATTGGACTTCATCAAAATTGAAGACTTTTATGCATCAAGCAAGTGAAAAGACAACCCATAGAATGGGAGAAAAGAATTGCAAACCATATATGTGACAGGGTATCATATCCAGAATATATAGAGTTCTTACAACTCAACAATAGAAAGACAAATAATCCCACATAAAAGTATGCAAAAGAGGGGGCCTGGGTGGCTCAGTTGGTTAAGTAGCCACCTTTGGCTCAGGTCATGATCTCAGGGTCCTGGGATCGAGTCCCAAATTGGGCTCCCTGCTCAGTGGGGAGTCTGCTTTTCCCTCTCTGCCTCTCCCCCTGCTCTTGTGCACGCTCTCTCTCAAATAAATAAAATCTTTATGTTAAAAATGCAGAAGATTTAAAAAGACATTTCTCAAAAGAGGGTATACACATGGCCAATAAGTACATGAAAAGATGCTTGACATCATTAATCATTAGGAAAATGCAAATAAAACCACAATGAATACCACTGCATTCACATTATGTTTATAAAAAAATGCAAAATAACAAGTTTTAGCAAGGATATGGAAAAGCTGGAATTCTCATATGCTGCTGGTGTAAAACAGTGTAGCCACTATGGTGGTTCCTCAAAAAAGTTAAATATAGCATTCCTACATGACCCAGCAATGCCACTCCCAGGTATATCCCCAAGAAAAATGAAACTACACTTTTGCAAAAAAAAACTTGTATGCAAATGTTCATAGCCACATTATTCGTAAGAGCCAAAAAGTAGAAAACATGAAAATGCCCATCAACTGATGAATGGAAAAACAAAATGTGTTCTCTCCGTACAATGGAATATTATTCAGCCATAAAAAGGCATGAAGTAGTGTATGGGCTACAACATGGATGAACTCTGCAAACATTATGATGCGTGAAAAAAGCCCGGTACAAAAGGCCACATAGCATATAATTCCATTTAAATAGATGAAATGTCTAGGATAGGTAAATCCAGAAAGACAGAAAATAGATTGTTTGCCAGGCGGAAACACTGAAGGAAGGGAGAAGAGGCACTGACCGCTCATCAGTACCAAGACTCCTTTGGGCGTGATGGAAATGTTCTGGAATTATACAGTGGTGCTGGCTGAATATATTAAAAACCACTGAACTGTATGCTTTAAAGCAGTGAATTTCATATGCGAGTTCTATCTCAAAAAAACCTTTTTCTAGATTACTACGACCCACAGCAACAAATATTATTGAATGTTTGGTAGCCCACTATGTACCCTGCTGGGTCTAGGGTCTCCAACCTAGATCATTGGTTTTTAACCTCAGCTGCACATTAAAATCATGTGGGAGATCTAAAACATCCCGATGCTCGGGGGACACCCAGACCCACTCAGTGAGAATCTCTGCAGTGGGATCCAGACCACAGGGGTTTTCAAAACTCCACACAGGGTTCCAGTTTGTAGCCAAGGTTGAGAAGCAGCAGCCTGGAGAGTCATGACTCCTTAGCAAGTCGGGTTCACTCAAGAAGTGACTGCTCTCCCGCTCTATCTCCTTTCCAGTAACAGTAATCAGCAAAGAAAGCTGCGTGGCCCTCAAGGACAGGTTCCTCTTCCAAGTCAAGATGGCTCCTAATCTCTCCTCTAGTTCACTGCCATTTTCCTTTCTGTGGGCGACTCGGAATGTTCAGTACTTCAAAGAGGGCATATTTTGTGCTTTACAGTTTTTTTCTCACTTCGGGTTAGGTTGCTGGGATTCAACTGTGGGCAGAGCATCACTTGTTCCAGTTTGGAACAAAAGTTGGATTCTGTCCAAATGGGTTGGCACTTCTGCCCTGAAAAATCTGGATGTTATAGTGTGTGAAGTTCTGAACAAAAAATGAAGATGCAAGGAGCTGGAAAATGTGAAGACTTTTACACTGGGCCTCTGCTCACTCTTTTGTAATTTTTTACCTAACTGTAACACTCGGGTTTATTTAACCATCTTTAATCTTGGCCTTTCAGAGTCCCAGCCTTTGGTGTTCTAAATCCTCCGCTGCCTAGCAAATCATCAAGTTGCTTTGGCGCCACATCCACTGTGTTTGGCAAAACTATCTGGGCTTGTGTCCCAGATCACAGTGGTCCTAATTAAATCCACCGACCAAAGTGTTAACATTTTTTTTTTCATTCACCCCCAGAAACTGGAGGCAATTTGTGAAAAAGAAATTGGTGAATAAAAATTAGAAAATTTAAAAGAACTATTAAAAAAGGATCATCAGCAGCTGCTTTTTAGGCTCTAAAGGCCAAGCCTGTGCAATTCGAGTTGGTAACCCACTCTTGTGGTGGGTGATGGCAGTAAACACACAGGATCAGCCTTGGCGCCACTTACAGCAATAGCAATGAGAGGAAACTCTAGAAGGGAGACTAAGCAGAGACGGACAACTTCAGGAAACTTCTGGTAAGAACACAAAAAATTGCAGAGGCCTGTGGAATGCAGGAATAGTAGACAAGAAAGGGTAGGGAAGTGGGAAATGCAGACATGTGGATCTGCTTTTTTTTTTTTTTAAAGATTTTATTTATTTATTTGACAGAGAGAGTCACAGCGAGAGCAGGAACACAAGCAGGGGGAGTGGGAGAGGGAGAAGCAGGCTTCCCGCCGAGCAGGGAGCCCGATGCGGGGCTCGATCCCAGGACCCTGGGATCATGACCCGAGCCGAACGCAGTCGCTTAACTGACTGAGCCACCCAGGCGCCCCTGTGGATCTGCTTATTGAGAGCCATGGAAACCAGCTATCTTTCTAGAATTAAAGTAGAAAGCACACGTCTTAATCTAGCTGAGTCATTTTTTTATATATATATAAATCTGTGAAACCACTGGCCAAATCAATATGTAGAATGTTTCCCTCTTCCCAGAAAATCCTCTTATAACCCTTCCTGGTCAATTGCCCCCTCCTCTCACTCAGAAGTAACCCTGTTCTGGGGCGCCTGGGTGGCTCAGTGGTTAAGCGTCTGCCTTCGGCTCAGGTTGTGATCCCGGGATCCTGGGATCGAGCCCCGCATCGGGCTCCCTGCTCAGTGGGGAGCCTGCTTCTCCCTCTGCTGTGTGCTCTCTCTGTGTCAAAGAAGTAGCCCTGTTCTTATTTATATCACTATAGATTATTTTGCCTGTTCTTGAACTTCGTATGAATGGAATTAGACAGCATGTATTGGTTTGTGTATGGCTTCTTTTGCATAGGATAATGTTTGGGGGGTCTATGCATATTGTTATATATATCTATAGTTTGTTCTTTTAATATTGCTGTATAGTATTTCATAATATAAATATGCCATAATGCTTATCCATTGTCCTGCCAGAAGGTTTTTTTCCGAAGTGGTCGTATCGTTTTTCACTCACCAACAGTGAGAATTCCAATGGTCAGGTTTTTTTTTTTTTTTAAGATTTTATTTGCTTATTTATTTGAGAGAGAGAGAGGGAGGGAATGAGAGAGAGAGAAAGGACAAGCTGGGTAGGGAGGAGAGGCAGAGGGAGAAGCAGACACCCCACTGAGCAGGGAAACCAATGCGGGGCCCGATCCCAGGACCCCAGGATCATGACCCGAGCCGAAGGCAGACGCCCAGCCCAACCGACCGAGCCACCCAGGCGCCCCTCCAATGGTCAGTTTGGAGATGAAAGAACAGTCAGCAAACTATCTTAACCTGAGCCAACCTCCTGGCAGCATGAAATTTGCAAGGATTTGTAAGATAGGGAACAAGTAATGCTTTGCAGCTGAGGGATGAAAGAAAAATAATAAAAACAGAGGCCAGAGGGGGCATCTGTACCCGTCCCACCCCATCCAGTGCCAGCAGGAAGGAAACCCTGAAGTTATTTTGGGGTCTGTTTCCTAGCATGGATATTAGCTAAAGGGATTTGATGGAATGGGAGAAGCTAAAATTTTTTCCAATTAACATAGTGAAAAACAATAATACAAGAAAGAAAAAGCAGGGTAGGTAGTAGCAATGTTTCTCATACTGCACTGAGCAGGAGAGCTGGTTAAAAACACAGAATTTAGGGCGCCTGGGTGGCTCAGTTGGTTGGGCGACTGCCTTCGGCTCAGGTCATGATCCTGGAGTCCCAGGATCGAGTCCCGCATTGGGCTCCCCGCTCGGCAGGGGGTCTGCTTCTCCCTCTGACCCTCCTCCCTCTCATGCTCTCATTCTCTCTCTCAAATAAATAAATAAAATCTTAAAAAAAAAAAACAAACACAGAATTTACACTTTTAAAGAGACACTCCAGGTGATATCATTGGTGTTTCAAAAACCACTAAGAGGGATGCCTGGGTGGCTCAGTGGCTCAGTTGGTTAAGTGGTTAAGCATGAGTCCCACATCGGGCTCCCTGCTCAGTGGGGAGCCTGCTTCTCCCTCTGCCTGACGCTTCCCTTGCTTGGGCTCTCTCTCTGACAAATAAATAAATAAAATCTTAAAAAAAAAACCTACTAAGAAACACTGTTTAGAGGTTCAGCAATGCTTGCACATAATGTGTGCTGGGGATAACAGCAAGAATAGTCCCACCTAACTTGACTTTATATTAGAACACCTTGTTGACACTGTCCTTTTGATCTTTAAATGTTTTGAGTGTCCCTTTAAACACATAAAAATGAAGGAAAAGCTTCCACCATTCCCTTTTTCCTTGGGGCTGAGGATGGGCGGGTTCTTCTTCCCTGTAATGCAACAGGCAGCATTTTCTCTCTCTTTCTTGTTGCCAAGGAGGACAATCACCTCAGGTAACCCTACCCCCCTTTTAAAAGGATTTACTGTTAGTTTCAATGTTGAGCTATGAGGAGCTACAAAAAATTACCAAGATAGCATTACAAAGTTAAAACAATTTTGGCACATAGTAGCTACTTGATTACATTTATTTCATTTAAAAATATACTGAGTGCCAATTAGGTGACAGGCCCTACTCTAGGACAAGGAATACCCGTTCAAAGTGCCTGTAAAATCCATGCAAAACGTGGGAGACAAACACCCCTCCTCCGAGCTAGCTGAAACCCTGGTAAAGCTTTCTTCCTCCTCCCACCTCAGGTTGACCTTCTGCTCCTAAGGCCACTGGAGGCCCTTTGGGCCAAGGCCCCTCTTCAGCCACCTGACTCTGCCCCTGACCCCTCCCTGTGGACCCCAGCCCACTTCACCCATCTCTGAAGCCAAACAAACAAACAAAAAAACAAGATGGAAGAGACTTCTATTTTTCAAGAGATTTTCATTCTAATGGGGAATTATATTAGGGGGCGGGGGGGCGGGGGGTAAACGTATAACAAAAGTGCACGTGTGCGCACACACACACACACTCAAACACCTGATTCTCAGTAGCTTAGCACAGTAAAAAAACCATACTGTTCAGCATCTCATCTCAGTCCAATTCAGGTTGGTATGAGGAGAGGTACTCTGTTCCAGGCAGCCATTCCAGGTCCCAGGCTCCTTCCACATTCCCCTGTGCCCACAGAGCCCTCTCTGTTCAGCCAGCAGGTGGGAAGGAGAGAGCCAGGAGATCACATGGCTAGTTTTTATGGCCAAGCCAGCAAGTGGCACGCACCACTTTACCCACATCACATCAACCTGACTGAGGCAGTGGCCACACCCAGCTGCAAGGGAGGTTGGGAAATGTAGCTGGGTGGAAAAGGAAAGAAAAGGAAACCGAGTTTGGTGAATCCTTAACAGCTGCTACTGGAGGGGTGAAGAAGAAACAGGAAGTATAATGCGTGTGTAAGTGCTGTACTATGGGGAGGTAGACAGTGCTTTGATAATAATAATAACCCAGCCTGGGTTTGGGCAAGGAGAACATCCTGAAGGAAATGATGCCTAAGCTGGGGCAAAAAAATAGAAGATTAATTTCTTTTTAGAATATGGTAACTTGTCTGCTAATGAGATACCTCTTTGCATGAATGATTTGTTTAAATCCCAAAACATTTTTTCCCCAAATATAACTATTAGAAAATAATAAGCCCTTTCCTGGGTTTCTCTCATTCTTGCTTTAAGAAGAAATAGCCTAATGTGGCATTTGCTATTGGCTGACTGCCCAAGAGCCACTCATTCCATCTTCCTTGATAAGAAAATGCCTATTTTCCTGATCCATCAAGCTACAATGTGTGCTAGGAACATGGATTCCAGGAGATGGACTGTAATTAGTCTAAGGCAACCATGGTAATCCAATTCACCTTTCATTCATTCAACAAATATTTAATGAGCTCCTGCTATGTGTTATTCTGTTCTAAGTGCTGACTATTTTCACCAATTACAAGCATGGGGTCGCTGGAGCTTGGGACCAAATTCTAGATAATGAGGGGAAGGGGGAAGACTGCTGGGTGCTTCTGGGAAAAGGCTTTCCTCCCTGATAAAGTAAAATGAGAGTTGCCTAAAGAGAAAACCAGGATTTTTCCTTCTTACATTTGGAGGATATTATGTGGGATGTGATGCTTGCACCTGGAGCAGTATCTTGCGACCAGGAAGAGATGGAGAAGAGATCCCAGAGAGGATAACCTAGAGATCTGGCCTAGTTAGGCGGCTGAATTAGGCAAACCTGGAATCACCTACCTTTTTTATATGAGACAATAGAAAGCCTGATAAACTACTTTCTGCTGGATATTCAGTCACTTAGAGCCAGAAGCATTTAAACAGATACACGTGATTTTGTCTGCATTGTTTGTTTTGGGTTAGAATGGGGAAATATTTTAATAAATGAATGAAGAATCTGATATTTTTCATTTTCTTCTCAGCTGTGTTATTTGATCATAGAGACGTTTCTATCCCAGATGTCTTTCTGGATAAAAATCATCTTCCATGGGGTGCCTGGGTGGTTCAGTCGCTTAAGCATCTGACCCTTGATCTCGGCTCAGGTCTTGATCTCAGGGTTGAGAATCGAGCCCCAATTTGGGCTCCGTGCTGGTATGGAGGCTGCTTAGGATTCTCTTTCTCCCTTTCCCTCTGCCCCCGCCTCCACCTTGTACTCTCTCTCCCCACCCCCCCCAAAAAAGGAAAGAAAAATCACCTTCCATGATTTAATTGGCCTCTTCTTTGGCCACTGCAGATACCCCATTGGAAGCAGATGTGTTTGGAAGCAAAACCACATTTTATTCTAGGCCCCCTACTTTGTGCCCTTTGGGGAGCACTCCCAAGTGAGAGGGTTTTTTGTTTCTGTTTCTGTTGTGTGTGTGTGTGTGTGTGTTTGGTTTGTTTTTTTTATGTAGAAGAGGCAGCTCCTCGTTTGATGATGATGAATTTGATAGGCAGATTTCTTCCTCCCTTCCTCTTTCTTTGCCTCTTTATTCTCTTTCTAAAGATTTTATTTGTCAGAGAGAGAGTGCATGCACGCACAAACAGGGGGAGCAGCAGGCAGAGGGAGAGGGAGAAGCAGGCTGCCCTCCGAGCAGGGAGCCCAATGCAGGGCTCTTTCCCAGGACCCTGGGATCATGACCTGAGCCAAAGGCATACGCTTCACCGACTGAGTCACCCAGGTGTCCCTCTTTCTTTTTTTCCTTTCTTTCTTTCTTTCCTTCCCTCCTTCCTTTTTCCTCTCCCTCTTTCTCTTCATCTCTCCTTCCCTCCCCTTCTCTCTCTCTCTCTTTCTTCTCTCACCATGGAATGAGTTGGGCTGCAAACAGTATTCTTTGTGGCCTGTGGGATTTTTGGAGGCTCCCTGAATCTTGTTCAAAGAGAAACCTGGCAAATTCCATCCTAATTCAGAGCTTCCTGGCTGAACTCAATGGAACTCCAGCTAAAGAATTAAGTTGGTAAGCCAGTGATATTTGAAATGAATAATGGAGATATTTGGGGATCAGCTTTAATTTTGGAATAAGTATGTCGGATAGCTTTTTGCTAGAATGACTTGGGATACAGTCACAAATATTTAAGATGTCACTTGGCTTCTCACCATGTTGATGATGCCAATAATGGGATAGCTTTCCCATGCACCATGAGATTTGGGTGCTAATACCTGTTTGCTTTGATTATTACGTTGTTGATCCAAAAGGTCATCATCATCGTTTTGAGACTTTCATGTCTGCCCATTTTTTTATGTCATTGGTTGTTTTGACTAATAGCTATAATTTGAGGGAGAAGTATTGTATTGGGAGGGTACTGACAGGAAATAGATGGCAGAGGTCATTGCAGATGATTAATGAAAGGGCTCTACAGGGCACCTGGGTGGCTCAGTCGGTTAAGCGACTGCCTTCAGCTCAGGTCATGATCCTGGGGTCCTGGGATTGAGCCCCGCATCGGGCTCCCTGCTCTGCGGGGAGCCTGCTTTTCCCTCTCTCACTCCCCCTGCTTGTGTTCCCTCTCTCGCTGTGTCTCTCTCTGTCAAATGAATGGATAAAATCTTAAAAAAAAAAAAAAGAAAGAAAGGGCTCTACAAAGATGTGAGAGTATTACGGGAAACCAACGAGGGATAGTGAAACATTAAGGCTAATATCAATTACTACTTCTAGGCTTGGAATGGGCCAAGGGAAGGGAGATGTTATTGGAAACTGAAGAGATTGATAGCTTTGGGGAGGGCCTCCTGGCAGAAGCTATGGCCTTGGCTAGAAGAACATTGTCACTGTCAAATCATGACTCTGGATAGACATAGACGGCAAAAATACACTGACATTACTCTACTCTTATCCTCTGATCTTCCCGCTAGTGAGTATCATTGGGTAAACTCAACCAGCAGTCAGAGGGAAGGGAGCTTGGTTGAGACTGTAAATGTCACCCTCGTTGGCCACAGAATAGGGTAGAAAAGGATGGAGAGTGGATCTGGAAGAGCAAATAGGATTATCCATTTGTGTGCCTTCACTTTCCTTGTCAATAACTTTAAAACCAGTTAATAGATAGGCAGGTCCTAGATCCATTCTTTAATAGCTATATGCTTTTATTGTTTAGGAAACAGGCTAGGCTCTAGGAAACAGGCTAGGCTCAAACGCTGTGACTTCACCAAAATAGAAGTTTATTTCTCTATTAGGCTCCCTCCTGGTTAGGAGTCCAGGGCTGACGTGATGACTTGATGGTGTTCAGTGCTTTGGTAGATATTAGTTCTGTTGAAAAAAATATCTCCAGTCTTCTTTCTCTGGAAATAAGGGAGGATTGTACGTCTCTGCCCTATTGGGGTTAGACAGGGTCATGCAATCTGCTTTGGTCAGTGAAATGTGAGAAGCATTTAGTTGCCCACATTTTCCCTTTCACTGATATTTGCGTGGAAGCACTATGAGTATGAAGGATAGCCATCCTGAAAAACTTCTCAGAGCTGCAGCAGATTTGTGGGAGAAATAAAGCATTGCTTTTAAGCCACTGATTGGAGGTTGGTTGTTAATGCAGCTAAACCTGATATTTCTGAATAATACAGAGACCTAGGCCCTTTCCGTTTTGTTGCCCTCCAAACTCTAAGGTATTACTGTCATCTACATGATCTACATGATCTGAGACAGCTCGTTCACGTAGTCCTATTCTAGTTCAGAGGAAGTGGGAAGAGGAACAAGAGGGCGCATTATTCTTTTTAGAGGCATGACCCACAAGTAGCACACATCACTTCCTTAGCCACACCTAGTGCTTTAGTTATCTGTTGCTCCAAGACCAATTGTCCCAAAGCTCAGCCGATTAGAACAACAAACAGCTTAGCTGGGTAGGTTGTATCTCAAGGGCTGCTGTTAGCTGAAGGCTTGACAGGGGCTGGTGGATGCACTTCCGAGCTCACATGGTTGCTGGCAGACCTCTGTCCCGACTAGCTGCTGTCAGGAGGCCTTGGTTGCTTGCCGTGTGGGCGTCTCCATAGGGCTGCTCCACATGGCAGCTGGCTTCCCCCAGAGGGAAGACAACCCCAAAGAGAGACAGACACCGAGAAGCTGCAGTGTCTTTTAACCTAATCTCAGAAGTGACACATCATCATTTCTGCTTCTTTACTAGTCACACAGACCAACCCTGGTACAATGTGGGAAGGGACTATGCAAAGGTGTGAATACCAGGAGGCAGAGATCATTAGAGGCATCCTGGAGGCTGGCTAAAAAACCTAACTAGAAGAGAGGTGAGAAAAGCTAGTCTTTAGGTGGGCAGCCATCTCCTTGGATAAAACTATAGGAAGAAGGGGAGAAGGGCTAAGGAGACATACAGAATTCTCTGCTCTGGTGTCTAGCCACACACATATACCTGGGCACTCTCCTTCTCATACATGAATATACATTCTATATCCTAAAAAGATTCTAGGCTTCTGAATTGTAGTTCACAGCTGTGCCCGAGGATTCTCATCCTTAGGGTCACTATCCCCAGAAACTTGCCTTCTTCCCTCCCAGACAATGCCAGATTCCCACATAAAAAGCTTTTTTTTTTTTTTAAAGATTTTATTTATTTATTTGACAGAGAGAGAGACAGTGAGAGAGGGAACACAAGCAGGGGGAGTGGGAGAGGGAGAAGCAGGCTTCCCGCCGAGCAGGGAGCCCGATGCGGGGCTCGATCCCAGGACCCTGGGGTCATGACCTGAGCCGAAGGCAGACGCTTAACGACTGAGCCACCCAGGCGCCCCCCCACATAAAAAGCTTTTTAAGAAAGGAGTGGGGAAAGGGAGCTTCCAACTGGAAGAAAGAATAAGAAAATCCTTCTCAGGGCACCTGGGTGGTTCAGTCGGTTAAGTAACTGACCCTTGATTTCAGCTCAGGTCATGATCTCAGGGTCGTGAGATAGAGCCCCATGTTGGGCTCCCTGCTCAGCAGGGAGTCTGCTTGGGATTCTCTCTCTCCCTCTCCCTGCTCATGTTCTTTCTCTCTCTCTCTGTGTATTAAAAAAAAAGAAGAAAAATAAATCCTTCTACATTGCTAATCTGGAACTCCAAGGATGAGTCATATGAACTATGAGTCATTTTACCATTGTATGTAAGTAGCTGGATGAGTTACATAAGTTGAGATTCAAATCTACTGTTTCTTATGTTTTTCTAAGGTGGTAAACTCTTATAAGAAACCACATCGAAATCTATATTTACAGGAGCATTTCCCCAGTGTGACAGCACTTAAATACTTTAAAGTGTACAAATGACGGTGAAGGAGAAGGGAGAAAATCTCTAGAAGCCTCTACTTCTTCCTGCCTATAATGTTTATGTAGGGCACAGCAACATAGTACTGGGCTTCATCAAACCCCCAAATCTTCTGCTTTCCTGCCAACAGAAGCAGTGGCTCATGTCCCAGATCTTTGCCTGACTTATGTCCACTTCACTACCTCTCAGTACTTCCATCATGGGAAAAGAATGTGAAGGTTCAAATTATTTTTTGTACTTCCATTGTTATGGCTAGATAATTTGGCATTGAATTTGGGCAGGGATACATTTGAAAGAGTTGGTATCAGGTTTTAAAATGACCTTTTAGTGGACAGTGGATTCTGTGGAGCAAAATTCTACGTGGAGGTGGCAAGGGTTAAGAGAGAGTAGCAAAATGTCACCCATGACATTCTGTCAGTTCAAAGAAGTATGTCCTTGATGTCCATAAATTATCTACTTGTCATCTTGTCCTTTAATGTGCAAAACTAAGTTTTTTCTCTAGTCTCCATCAATTGAGAAAAATCTGGTACTCTGCCCAACTATTTCCAAGGTTTATTGGCCTGTAAATTCCTGGTTGTTTTTTTTTTTTTTTTGCTCGGATTCCCTGCTTCTCCTGGATTCTTAATTACTCTAGTAGCTAAAAGTCCTCCTTCCATGCATTCCTCTCTTCCTTTCTTTACTCTGACATTAGTCAGGGCTCCTTTTGCTGCAAATGACAGATACACAGCAAGAAGAGCATTCCTTAGTTTACAGAGCCAGGAAGGCTGGGCTAGCCCCAAGGGAAGAGTGGGAACCGGAGCCTCAGGACCTGACCTCTCTTTCTCTTCTCTTTGAAACTCCCATCTCTGCCTGGCTTCATTCTCTTCCACGACAGAGAGCCCTTCTCTATGTGGTTGGGTAGATGGCTGCCTGCACCCCCAGGCCTCTATCCTCCTAACTCTCCATGCAAGCGCACAATAGAGAATTACCCCTCCAGTTCCAAATGGGAAAACGTTGGTGAAGGACTTTGGCCCACATGAGGTCAAGAGCCCATACCTTGTTTCAGTCCCACTGTGTGCAGCGTGGCATTGTGATCAGCCAGCCTGGGTCCTGGTCTCATTCTGAGCGGGGTGGAGAATGTGTGGTGTTGTAACTGTTCTACCAGGATCACACAAAGTGGGAGGAGCTCCCCAAACATAAAGGGGTGATGTCACCCCTTTACAAGAAGAGAGCAGACAGAAACAAACATTTCTTCAGTCCACTATGTGCCACAAACATGGCTCCAGCAGTTCCTTCCCCATCCCCTGAAGGATCACCAAGGCAAGGCCATTGTGGACTACAGCTTTCCTGAAGGTTGAAGATTTCATCAATCGTGCCTACATAAGGAAGCCTCCATAAAAGCCCCAAAGTACAGGATTCACAGAGCTCCCGGGAGGTGCTGGGAAGTGTGGTGTGCCCAGAATGGGCGTGGAAGCTCAGCACCCCTACCCTCATATCTTCCATGAGCTATATCCTTTATAATAGACTGGTCATCCTGTGAGTAAACTGTTTTCCTGAATTCTGTGAACTGTTCTAGCCAATTAATCACACCCAAGGAGGGGGTCCTGGGAACTTTTGATATAAAACATCAAAAACGTGCATCCCCTCAATATATTATACTGGTTACCTCTGGGTAGTGGGATCATGGGTAATTGTTAAGGATTTTGTTGGTTTTATTGTTTCCCTTTTTTGCTTATCTCTAGTTCTACAATTAACAAATGAAACTGGTTCAAGGTAAGCAAGGAAAAACAGACAGAGCCTGCTGCCCTCGTCCTCTTTACCAAGAAATGCGAACCCCCTTCCCAAAGCCTCCCACCTCCCCACACCCACCCAGGTCTTCATCCTAAGCCTCTGTGGCAGAACCATGTCACCAGACCACCACAGTTTCCAGTGAGGATGGAAAAGGTAGTATTTCCATTTTTTAGCCTCTACAGCCTTGCTAGAGAAAGGTGGCAAGAGAGAAAGGGGCTGGGCATAGTGATCAATCCAAGCAGTCAGTACCATCTGCAACAGCAGAACTGGGACACAAGGGAAGAAAGAGGGATTGGGCAGTTGTTCTCGGTCTGGGGTGGGTGTTACTACTCTGGTGTGTGGCCCTGGGTGTCCAGAAGAGACTCCTGATCATAAAACGTAGGGCTCTGCGTTCTCCTTAAGACTTCTCTCAGGCATCACAATGATCCTTGTCCCATTCTCATTAGTACTTTGAGCAGTAGTAATTATTATTCCTGTTTACAAAGAGCTTTTTTCGAAGTGGAGTATTGTCATCCTCGTTAATATTACAGTTGAAAAAGTCAACTCAGGAAGGTTAGTATTGTGAACAAATCCACACTGAAAAGGCCACCGGCTCCTTCCTTGCCATTGCTGAGCCTTCGAGATTCGCCTTCACCCCGTCCCCCGCCAGCAGGGGCAAGGAAGGCCCTGCAGCTGGCCATGTAATAGCGGTTAAGTCAGCTGTACCAGGAGTGCTGAAGACCCGCCTCATCTGTGAAGGCCTACCACGGGGATGCCTGAGCTGCCAAAGTCCAAGGCAAACGCCAAGTCCAAGGGTTGTGGTTGGGTGGTAGTTAAGGACGACAGCAGAGACTCTCAAGCCAAGGACGTCATTAAGGAGTACTTCAAATGCAAGAAATGAATAAATACAAAACTTGGCACTTGTTTAAACAAACCAGTTAATTAATTAAAAGGACACAGAATCTCATTTTCTCCCAGCGTGTGCCAATCAAGGACTCTTGACTCTTGGGCCTGATGAGCTCAGGAAGTGATCCTTCTGTCACAAACGGTGTTTCTTGGTCCCAAGGCAGACTCTCTGCCCAGCTGGTTAACTCTTCTTGTCCTGGATGGATTGTTCCTGAAACATGTCTCTGGTGTGCTCGCAAGACTTCTGACGTGGGTCTTAGACCTGGTTTACCATCTCTCTCAGGGCCTGATATGGGTAAATTACTGTGCTCTGCCATCTGCCTTGCCCAGTTATTTTCTCCCTGTTAGCCAGTGTCTATGAAAGTGCTTTGAAAGGTAAAGAACGTTCTCTCTATGCACATATTTATTATGGGCACACATTCCTTCCTCGTCTCACCTTTTCCCTTCTTTCTTTCCAGAAAGTGATGTCAGCATCCAGCCCTGGGTGCTGAGAGATGCTCAGGGCACCTCTAATTAGGTTGCAGGGGAGCATGCCCAACGAGGTTATTCTTTCAGACCCTGGGTCACTGTGTGTTGTTTACAGAAGAAATGTTTTAAGGTATAGGGAGAGGAAGCTTGCCAATGATGTTTAATGGGTTCTTGTAAACATTTGTATTCTGAATAACCTGTTAGTGTTTCTTATTCTGGACTCTTTATTTTAAAGATCTAAAAAAAATTGTGCCTGCATTGTAGGTCAGAGTTCAGAACTGTAGACCAGTGATGGGGTGCCTGGGTGGCTCAATCAGTTAAGCATCGGACTCTTGATCTCAACTCAGGTCTTGATCTCAGGGTCCTGAGTTCAAGCCCCACATTGGGCTCCATGTTGGGCTCCATGTTGGGCTCCATGCTGGGTGTGGAGACTACTTAAAAAAAAAAAGTGTAGACAGTGTCATTCCAGGCTGGGTTGACAGACACTGCTAGTGGCCTTTCTAATACCCATCCTCCCCCCCTTTTTTTTAAAATTTTACTTATTTGAGAGACAGTGCCAGAGAGAGAGCATGAGTGGGGCATGGGGGGGGGGGTGAGGAGGGACAGAGGGAGAGGGAGAAGCAGACTCCCCACTGAGTGGGGAGCCCAACGTGGGGCTCGATCCCAGGACCCCGGGATCATGACCTGAGCCAAAGGCAGACACTTAAGCAACTGAGCCATCCAGGTGCTCCTCTCCCCTTCTTTCTTACCAACAGAACACTGATTTTGCTCAAGGCAGCAATATGCCCAATTAAAAATATTCATTTTCCTAGGCTCCCTTGCAGTTAGGAATAGTAATGGGACTCAGTTCTGGCCAATGAGATGTAGGTTGACAGTTGCCAGGTGAGGGACTCCAGGAAACTTTTTTTGAAGGTCAGAGACTTTGCTGGCATTTTCCCCTACCCCCTTTTTTTTTGCTTGAAATGTAGACTCAATCGCCAATCATCCACCTTGTATCCATGAACACAAAAGCTACAAGTTAAAGATTGCAAAGTAAGAGACAGAATGACCATAGGTCCTTGATAACATTCGAGAGACACTTACCTGCTGATGCCTCAAGTAAAAACAATTAGCCAATTAAAGAAACAAAAAGCCTGTTTGGGGGGCGCCTGGGTGGCTCAGTTGGTTAGGCGACTGCCTTCGGCTCAGGTCATGATCCTGGAGTCCCGGGATCGAGTCCCGCATCGGGCTCCCTGCTCGGCAGGGAGTCTGCTTCTCCCTCTGACCCTCTAGCCTCTCATGCTCTCTCTCTATCATTCTCTCTCTCTCTCAATAAATAAATAAAAATCTTTAAAAAAAGAAAAAAAAAAAAAAAAAAGCCTGTTTGGTTAATCCATTATGATCAAGTTATTGTCCCATGCAGCGAAACACAATTTTTAAGGAAAGATTTGTTTACTGGGGGGGGCGGGCAGGAGGAGTAGAGGGAGAATCATCCAGCAGACTCCCCCCCGCTGAGTGCAGAGCCTGACTCGGGTTCTATCTCTGACCTGTGAGACCATGACCGGAGCCAAAACCCAGAGTCGGACGCTCAACTGACCAAGCCACCCAGGTGCCCCAAACACAGTTTTAACTAGTAAGACCATTAAGACATTTAATGTGCTATAATAGGGGATGCCTGGGTGGCTCAGTCGGTTAAGCGTCTGCCTTCGGCTCAGGTCATGATCCCAGAGTCCTGGGATCGAGTCCCGCATCGGGCTCCCTGCTCGGCGGGAAGCCTGCTTCTCCCTCTCCCTCTCCCACTCCCCCTGCTTGTGTTCCCTCTCGCGCTGTCTCTCTCTCTGTCAAATAAATAAATAAAATCTTTCTTAAAAAAATAATGTGCTATAATAGAAGATGGATGCAAACTCCCTATCGGGTCTGTAAGACAACAGTGCTGCTCACACTTCCCTATATAACACTTGGGGACCTTGTTAAAAATGCAGATTCTGATTCAGTCGGTCTGGACTGGAGTCTGAGATTCTGCCTTTCTCAGATGCCAGTCCGGGACCACACTTTGGTAGCAAGGATTTGAAAAATGACAGCTCTTTTGTCAGTCTGCTCCTATGTTGGAGCTATTCTGTTTTTCTTTGGTACATGTATTATCCAGTTAAAAATCTGCACAGGACCCAGTGCATTTTCAACAAAAAAGGTTTTTATTTAGAATATCATTTCAGAGACAAAAAGCAGTTCATTTTGTTTAGTAAAATAAATTTTTTTAAAGATTTTATTTATTTGACAGAGAGAAAGATAGCAGGGGGAGTGGGAGAGGGAGAAGCAGGCTTCCCGCTGAGCAGGGGGCCCGATGCGGGGCTCGATCCCAGGACCCTGGGACCATGACCTGAGCCGAAGGCAGCCGCTTAACCGACTGAGCCACCCAGGCGCCCCAGTAAAATAAATTTAACAAATACATTTAAATAAGGTAAATTGAAGACTTCTGTGGATCTTTTTCTTAGTTACTTGGTTTTCTGCCAGTTGGAGTTTCTGTCTCCCAGCCTAACTGGGTTCTTTCCAAGTGAATGCAGCTAATAATCCAAGAAACTGCTTTATGAAATCGGACTCAAATATACCTCTGTATTCTCACTCAATCTCAGTGTATTAGCGCAACATAAGGAAAACAACTTAGGGAAGTAGAATCAGAAGGAAATGCTTCCCCCTTGTGTTATCTTTTCAACAGAGGCCTTGGCCACTCTGAAATGGATGGTAAAAATGAACTGGTACTGGGAGGTGATGGTCAAAAGCAAACTTAGATGATTTTCACACCATCTATTATCAAGACCCAAAAGGAAAGGCAAGCCCCAAGACTTCCCAGCCAAGCCACTGCTTTATACAGAAGCCACATATAGCTTCCTAGGGTTACTTTCTTTTCTGGTTATGTACATTAAAAAAATACAACATTGTGTTAAATAGCAGGACAGCTAACAATGAAACACACAGCACTACACTGAAAAACCAAAAAGCTTGGTTAAGCCGAGGAGAGAAATGGCGGACGGTCTTCATGGAGGGAAGCTGCCAGCATCCACCATCTCCTCAGTCTGTCACGGATCTGCACTCTGAGGGTAGGCCTTCCGACCGCCGCCACTGAGCCAGACGCTGCTTAAACCATTTCTGGAGGAGGGAAATGTGCAAAATTACCTGTCACATACTGGCAGACTGGAACATCCTTTCCTTTTCTAAAAGGTAGCCCCTGTGGCCCAACTGGAAAGGAATGTGTCCACGGGGATGGTTTTTCTCACAGTGACACTTACCTTCCCTGCCCCAGGACCTTTGCACATGCTATTTCCTATGCTTAGCATGTTGTCTTCATTCTTTATCTGATGATCTCCCTCTCATGCTCAGGTCTCAGCTTAAATAGAACTTTCTCAATCAAGTCTTCCCTAACCACTTTGTGAGAACCTAAAGTAGGTTCTCCATCCAACTCCTTATTCTCTATTTTAATACTTTGTTACCATCACAGAACTTTTACTATCTGTAATTACTATGTTTATTCACTTGCTTTTAGTCTACATTTCTTTCTAGAATATAAGATCCATGAAAGCAGAGACTGTATTCATCTTATCATCACTGATTGCATCCTTTGCCCCTCGCACAAGGGATAACATAGATTAATCAGTGTTTGTTGAATGAATGAAAGAAATTGAAGCATCTCCCTGATGCCCCAGATAAAGCTCTATGGCTACTATGTCTCACCAATGTGTGGTGATCTCATCAAGGGCCCTGGTCATTGGTAGTGCTTAGTAAGTATTTGTTAAGTAAAATGAATGGAAAACTGAGCCTGGACAACCTCCAGGCACTCCTTCCTGGGAATCTATGGGGCAGGCTAGCCCAAACTCTCCTGCTGCAGGGCTGCTGAGCAGTGAGAGAAGAAACAGTGGGCCTTCCAGCTTACTCAGAATCTTCTAGCTCTCTATGCCCCAAATAGTCACATCCCACAAAAGAGACCATGGATTTAGGGAAGGCCCCAGATGGGATGCTTCTAGACATGGCACCTTGTGAGGGCTAAAACACTTTTCTATGTCATGGGGCTGCCCTTACTATGCTACGAGGGGTGGGGATTCTGCACACGGGAGACAAGGAGACCCACGCTGGTGAATAGGCTGGGTGTCGATCAGGTCGGCCAGGAGGAAACTGGGGATTTTAAAAAACAATGTTGAAGAGGGACTAGTGAGAAAACAGAAGAGGCAGGCACTGATCCTCATGGGAGAAGATGAGTCAGAGGGCCCTGTGGGAAGTCAGACCTCAGGCTTTATTCTCCTGTGTTTCCCAGCCTTTCACACATCATGGCAAACATTGGGAATGATGATATTTTCATGTCACACTGGGACAAACAGGCAAGTTGCTTGGGTAGGTGACCACCAGGGACTCTGCAGTCCTGGGCCCTGCCAGTAGGAAGCTCTATGGTGATCAGTTGGCTACAGGAACTTGAAGAAACCCCTTAAATACAGCACCAGTCAGCTCAACTGTACCTGAAAAGGAAAGCTTAGGGGGTCTTTACTGTCCCTTCTGGAGTTTTTATAATTCACCTATTCCAGAGCTAAGCACATGATGGGGGCAGAAAAGCAGCAGAAAGAACACAGCTATGGGATGGACCCCAGACCTGGGATGTGCTGATGGAGATGGTTAGAAACATCCAGAGGGCTCTGACTTTAGTATGGCCAGCTGCAGATTCAACCTGGGGACAAAGAGGGTGGACTCTAGGGTCCTGCTGGGGAAGGTCTCATCTCTGCAGAGATCTAGGGAGATGACAGGCAGTGCAGCCTAAGCCCAAGATCAGAAGAAAGGGTGAGAACCACAGGGAAGGAGTGCTTCTAGGGATCGAGGTCTGTAGAGCCAGAAGGGAGTGGGGCCAAAGGGCCATTTAGGGCTCTGCACCAATGCCAAGCTGGCTAAAGAGCATGGGACCATACTTACAACTTACGTGGCTGTCAAGGTCAGTTGTCTTGTACTGTGAGGTGGCAACAGAGACAATAACCTAAAGCCAAGGGCAGCAGACTACCTGTCTGGGGTAGTGGATCTCCAGGTGCCATATTCTACTCCTGGAAATCACTAGCCCTAAGGAGAAGAGAGCTCACGTTAACTTCGGTGGCTTTAACCAAAGTTCCACTGCTAAAGGCAGGTGCATTTTCTTCTGTAATCTGTGTGTGTCTCGGTAACTCTGGAGTCTGGTGTGAGAGCAGCGTGGTTCCAGTTTCACTAACGAGGTAGCTCCGAGGGGGTTTTGAGACTACAAGGTCTGATTCAATAGGACTTCCAGTTACTAGAGCTGAATACATGGCAAAGTTTTAAAGACTGACTAATTAAAACTTGGAGGAGGAAAGTCTCATTTTCTACCAGGATTCATTTAAGACAAAATGCTTGAGCTGGCCTCATTCAGAAGAGCCACCCATATCTTTATACTAGTAATGAATATTAATGTACAGTTACCAAAAATAACTTCAGCGAGGACCACATTTGTGAACTGGAGAGTTGGCGTCCAAATGCCTAACATGGTGAGCCCTAGTGCTGGGGGGGGTGGGACGAAATTCAAGAAAAGCAGAACGATTTTCTAAAGATACATATTTTAAATCAGGTATATATATATGACAGTTTGGCAAACCAGGTGCTGTCCAACAAAAACCATTAAACACCTTGCTTGCTTCTTTTCCCCTCCAGAGCTGAATCTTATCACATCTCACTCACATCAATACGAATTTTCCACCTGGCTTTATTCTTCTCTTCCTTGTTCCAGTCATCCCCTGAGAAAGACATTCATCCCTCACTGGCTTATAAATGAATGCCCTCATTACCTCACCCCATTGATGGAGATTTATTTACTCTGAGTGAACGGATGATAATTAGACACTGTGATGGGGAGGGCTGGAGGCAAAATAACATTGTTCCTGTCCTTTTCTCTAGTAGCTAACATTTTATTCTTTTCAGGGGGAGACCTTTAGAGGTCTTTATTCCACTGATAAAACGTCCAACAACTAAAACCACAGAGTTCTGGGAATAGTCCCAGGGCATTAAGAAGAGATAAAGATACTGGGAACCAACACTGGCTACACGGGGCTTGAGTTTGTGATTCTAGAAAATGCCAGATCTGCCCGACCTCCCCAGGGATTGATAAAAGACCTTTCCCAGCCCCTTCTAACACTGACTTCAAAATAATAAAAGACACAGGGGTTGGGTCTATCTATATCTAGGTTTATCTAATGCAAATGTAGGAGATAGCTTATTACTGTCATGAGAGAAAAAAAAAAGAACTCATTCTAGGATCCCAGCAAATGCAACTTAGAAAGTTAACATTAAAGCTCCGATCCCCTCACTCCCGGTTCCTACAGGTGTCCCCCCAATAGCAGAGAACACTGTCCTACTGTGGGACAGTCACAAAGAGGTCATCAAAGCCCCCAGAGAATGTTTCAAACTTCCAGTCCCTCCTGCCCCTGCCAAAGTATCAGCAATGTGAATCAGCTCTTGTTCATTATCTCAAAGGAGCATCTCGTGCTTATTTTTTTCTACTAAAGTATTACTTGTTCTAGGACAATGAAGAATATCACTCCAATCCTGGAGGTGGGTGGTGTTAGGGGTGAGGGATCAGGCATAAGAAATAAATATTATTTTGGCTTTGGATATCTCTCCCTGTGAAAAAGGGGCAACACAGATAGAGACTAGAAACGGGATGTGCTGATACCAGGCACAGCTTCTACGCAGGTCCAGCAGACCCTGGCCTTCCTGGAGTTATTTGAAGACGCCCTGCAAAGCCTGCTATAAATTAAAATAATTTTATTTATGCCTGAAAGTTCACCATTGTCCATTAGATCTCCAGAAGACACTTTCAAAAATATAAATGTTATTTGAGGGGGCACCTGGGTGGCTCAGTCGAGTAAGCATCCAACTCTTGATTTCAGTTCAGGTCATGATCTCAGGGTTGTGAGATCGAGCCCCACGTTGGGCTCCTTGCTGGGCATGGAGCCTGCTTAAGATTCTCTCCCTTTCCCTCTCCTTCTGCCCCTCCCGCTCTCTAAAATAGATATATGTTGCTTGAGAAGATTAAAGAAGAAACCATTCTTATGAAGCAGTGTACATGGGGGTGGGGTGAGCTGGAAAAGAGTTTGGGTGGAAAGGATGGGAAGTTGGAAAATGGGACCCAACCAAGGAGTGACACCCTGAGGCAGCTTCTTCCCCTGAACTTGCTAAACCTGGCCTCCCTCTGAGCTCTGGGGTCTCTGACGCTTCCCTGCGGGCCTACACAGGAAGGCAGAGGGGCAAGCAGAACTGTGGCAGCCTCAGAGAGGAAGGTGTTGGCCCCATGGCAGGAAAAGGAAGCCAGGGGCCCTGCTCTGAGGCTGACTCACCCCTACACCCACTCATTTCAGGATTGCATCCATCATTTGTTCATCTGAGGACGATGGCAGAGGGGCAATGGGAAGAGCCTGCCAGGGGGAGGGGGGCAGGTGAACCTGCTGTCAGAAGTCTGAATTGGTGGACCTCAATCACAAAAAGAATCAGGCGCCCTTTCTTCCTGCCCCTCACCTGATTTCATTCCAGTTCTTTAATAGAAGGTGAATCTCAAGAAAAGATTAAACATAGCTGGGATGCTGTCATGTAATACATGTATTTTTTTTTCTGGGAAAAAATACAACAGAAATGGAATGTTCAGTCGTCCCCTCCATCCCCTAGTTGTTCCCATTCTTTCTCTCTATGAAGACAACAAGGTAGTGAGAGGAGTCTGGATTGTGACCCAGACTGCCATAGTTCAAATCCTAGCTCTGCTACTTCCTAGTTGTGGCCTTGGGCCAGTTATTCAACCTTTCTGTGCCTTGGTTCTCTTATCTGTCCAACTGGGCTAATGCTACCTACCGCATAGCCCTGGTGTGACAAATGATTTACTTGGAGGGTGCCCTGCACAATACCTGGCAAGTATCGGCCATCACAGAGGGCGACATAAGTATTCTGCCTCACAGGTAAGGGGGATTCACCATGGGAGAAGCAGAGGCTGAGAGGAGCTTAGACCCCTAGCTGGTACTGTGCCCACAGTAAACCCACAGCCTTTTTAAATGACAAGTTATTATTATCTGTCTGATCACTCCTCTTTTCTAAATATAGTGTGGGCTTTTAAGTGAGAAAGCTTCAGCAAGCTGCCTCCTCAGGGGGTTCCAAGAAACATGAACTGCTGGACTTGGGTTACATTAAATCACCTTCCATTAAGTTCTGGTTCTGGTTAGTCTGACAGCTGTTCCTTTGCTAAAACCAGATATGCCTGACTTTCTGTTTGACCTAGGAATGAGAGGATTTTCTATGGGCAAATTCTCCAAAGTGCATCTGGCTTAATTAGTAAAAATCATTTTAGGCTTGGGGTCCAGGGTCTTGGTTCTAGGATATCCTGGAGCACCCATTACAAGCTCGTAAGCCTCAGCTGAGTATGGTTCAAGGTGAGGAGAGGCCAAAGTGCCTGATGCTCTGGTCTATAAAATGGGAAAAATGAGAACATCTCTGCTTTAGAGCTGAGACTAGAGGTGTGGAAGTGCTTTGGGCTCCCGTGGGAGAGATGCTAGGGCAGTTCCAAATAGTATTATCATGCATAACTAATTGTCTTTCAACGACCAAGGGGAAAATAGAAGTCAGAGTAAACTCTGGATAGGGTTGGTTTGTTTGTTTTAAGTCAGCTGAAGGAGCCAACATTGCACCTGGAGGTTAATAATCATGGGCAGTGTTGCATTCTCTACCCTAAACAATATTCGGAATAACACAGGAGCTTTTAAAAAATCAGCGCGCTTAAGGGGACATCTGCTTCCACTCCCTTCAGTTGTGATGTCAGATGATTTCCTTCTTGGAAAACTCCAGAAAAAAGACTACATCTTAGAGCCCGGGAATTTTTTAAAATGTGAAATCTCCCTGGCTGTCTGCAGCTGAGAGGAAGCTGCAGCGTGCTATGGTGGGAAGAGCAAGCTATCAAGGAGCAAGCTATACCCTTGCTGTCCTGGCAACTCTCTCCCTCTTGGCCTCAGGCTCCTCGTTTGACAAACCGAGGACTGAATTTACAACTGATCGCTAAAGTCCCTTCCAGCCCTGACACTCTCCCTCGAGAAAAGATTGGAGAGCGGGGGGCTCAGAGAGTGCACAAGGCACCTCTTCCGAAGGTTTCGCTCACAGCCCAGGGGAGAAATTGAGCCGGGGGAAGGAGGAGGCAGCGAGGCGAGAGCGGACCAGGGACGCGGCTCCCGAGCCGGAGGGAGGATAGCGCGCTTCTCCCCGCCCCCGGGGAGAGCACCTTAGCGCGGAGAAGGAAGGGTGATCGCGAGGGTTCTGAATAGTCCCTGGGGGAGCCACCGCGGGCTGGGGCTGGAGGGGCAGACGCGGGGCGCGGAGCCGGGACGCTGGGATGCGGCGGTGGGAGCGCCGCGGCATCCGGGCTCCCGGGGTGCGGGCAGAAGCGATGGAAGATCGCGGGAGGGCGAGCGGGACCCCGCGTGCGGGAGACGGCCCCGGCCACAGGGGTCGGATTGGGGGGTGGGGTGGCGTGCCGGGCTCACCTGGGTCTCCTCCTCGGACAGGCCGGCCTCGGCCGCGATGAGGCACAGCGTAGTGGGGTCCGGGTGCTTGTTGACCTTGTTGAAGTTGTACTCCAGGATCTCCACCTGGTCCTGGGTGGGGCCGCTCGCGGTGTCCGCCGACATGGTCTCCGGGCGGCTGCGGGGAAGAAAGCAGCGGCGGCCGTGAGCGCGGCGGCGGGCGGGGAGGGACGGAGAGATCCGGGGCGCGGCCGGCCGAGCACCTCCGTGCGCGGGGCCGTCCCTCCCGCGGGCGCACGGTCGCGCGAGTCCCGGGCTGCTGCAGACGGCGGCGGGCGCCTCCCCGAGCTCCCGGCCGAGCGCTCCGGAGGATCTCACGGCTGAGCCGCGCGTCTCCGGGCCTCCGGGCCTGCCCGGGGCAGGTTCTCGCGGCAACTTTCCCGCTGGGGCCGGGGCCCGGGGCGGCGGCGGGAGGAAGATGACGCGGCGCGCCCTCCTGGCCCCGAGGCTCTAAGGAAGGAGTGCAGGAAGCGCGGCGGCGATTTTGGAAAATCGCCTTCAAAGCTTCCCCCCACCCCCGGGAGAGGGAGCTGTCCTGGAACAGTCCCGACAGGTCGCGGGGGTGGGGACACACCTCACCGGTCCGCGCGTCGTTCTGCCTCTAAAGTGGTTTATAGCCAAGGAGGGCAGTACCCCCACCCCCACTTCAAGGACATGACCCCAAGGACGGAAGTTACTTTTTAAAGTTGGGGAACTGCAGCGGCACTTTTCATCTCTCCCTTTTACAGAGGTGGAGATAGCGTCCACCGAGCTGTCGGTTACTCCTGGAGTTGCTAAGACCGGGAACTGAGCATCAGGAGAAGTGTCCACCGGAGGACTGGTGCGAGTCACTCTGCAATCTGCAAGCTCCTCTGCCATCCCTCCCGCCCCGCCACCCCCATTTTTCCGAAGCCCAGAATCCACAGTCTCCAGTCAGCGCGGCTCGTCGCCGTCCTGCGTTGTCTGGACATTGTTGCGTAGCTACCGCAGAGAGCCCACTTCACTACCAGCTTCAAGGTCTCTTGTATTTCCTTACTTCAGAGCTAAACATCGCTCTAGCAGATTTTGGGTAACATGACTTCCTGCTGCATCCTCTCCATATCTAAATAGCCTCGGAACTGGGCAAAAAAAAAAAAAAAAAAAAGTCTGGGGCGCCTGGGTGGCTCAGTCGCTAAGCGTCTGCCTTCGGCTCAGGTCATGATCCCAGGTTCCTGGCCCTGCTCCGCAGGAAGCCTGCTTCTCCCTCTCCCACTCCCCCTGCTTGTGTTCCCTCTCTCGCTGTCTCTCTGTCAAATAAATCAATAAAATCTAAAAAAAAAAAAAGGCAGATGTGCATCCGTCCTCCAATTTAAGATGTATTGAGGTATCCGAAGTTACAGTCTTGAAGATCCTGGTGGAGGATTTGGCATAGACAGGTGAGGACTCGACTTGGCTGACAGTAAAAGAAGCACAAGTGTGGGAATCAGGTTGGTTTGTTGTTGAAACAAACAATTGCAAAATCATCAGGCATAATCCTGAGTAGGTTTTGATGTGGTTTGTGCCTGGGGAGGAGCCACACTCTACCGATGAGCCTGCATAATGTCCCTGATGCTGTTAGGACTTTTTCTACTGTGACCTGCCTCCCGTGCTCCCTAACAAATGTCTTTACCTCTCTGAGTCACTTGAAGGGACTTGCGGGGAGACCAAGAAGCCATTCTACTGCGAGGGAGTCTTGGGCTCAAGGCACTTGTCAGGTCATCAGGAAATCTCTGTTTTTAGGTGAGTTATATGCCCCCTCCCCCATTTAAAAATCTGTACCAGTGATTCCTATCGCGGTGCTCATAAGATCGGTCCAGGACAGAAATGCCTCCTCTCCTCTTGACACCTAGCTCCCCTTTTCTTTGACCCAGAAGTTCAGAGCCGGAAAGAACCTTGGCGATGAACGTTTTCAGTCCTCTCCTGGAACAGCCCAGGAGAATGAGGCGCAGGAAGACTTACTGTCCCAGCGTTGCCCAGTTAATGACCAGCACCCTAGAAGGGAAAGCCTTAGCTTTGGTTTCAGTCCTGTGCTCGGCAGGACCCTTCTCAGCAGGCCTTTCTGTCTTTAGTTTGGCAGAAAAGATCAGGAGGGCAACAGTTTATAAAGGCAGGGACTTTTGAATGAGCACTGATTGTCCTCATAGGATACCACCTCCAGCCAAAGCTGCCCCCTGGAACCACCCACCACTGCTCATTTTGCCTAAAAGAATATAGGAGGGGACACTACTACTGCTGATTTTATTTTTTGGAAAGTTTCCATCTAATTCCATGGACACAGTTATGCTGCCTCTTTTCAGTGAAAATTTTTGCTTTGTAGAATTCTCAGTCCTTCAGAAATATTAACCAAGTGGGTAGATTTCTAAACTGGACTCAGATTCAAGGACTGTTCTGCATGTACTTCTTTATCTCTTTTTGTTACATACTTACTATTACATAACTCAAGGGCTACTACTGTCCTTACATTTAATCAGGTGCATTTTCTTTTCTATTCGTTTGGCTTCCTGTTACAGGACTTTGAGGTTTCACGGGTAGCTTCCGGTTGCCTTTAAAGTCCTCCTTGGGGGCGCCTGGGTGGCTCAGTTGGTTAAGCGACTGCCTTCAGCTCAGGTCATGATCCTGGAGTCCCGGGATCGAGTCCCACATCCGTCTCCCTGCTCGGCGGGGAGTCTGCTTCTCCCTCTCCCGCTCCCCCTGCTTGTGTTCCCTCTCTTGCTGTGTCTTTCTCTGTCAAATAAATAAATAAAATCTTTAAAAAAAAAAAAAAAAAAAAAAGTCCTCCTTGGGTTAGTTGGCTGATGGCCACTGGACTCGTTTGGCTGCTAAGGAGACTTATGGGAGGTCCACTCGAAAGTACCTACTTCTCCAAGGTACACCAAACAAACAAGCTTGATTTCTAGACATGAGGATGAAAGATCTGACCTCTAGAGTGAGAACTATCTGTTGTTTCTTCACAAAACTCAGTTTCTGTTCTTTCAGCCCTCTTCAGTTGACAGGTGTTTACAGTTGTTGCTTCATTTCTTCTCTCCTTCGCTCTCTTTTCGAGGAAATTTAAAAACCAAATCATCCTGGTAACCTTGCCCTTATAAATCTTCTCAACTCTTTCCAGTAAGGAAACTGTTGAAAAGCCTCTCTGAAGGTAAACACTTTTAGATGAAAAGAACTAAAAATATTTTAAAGCTCCTTAAACTTTAATCTCAGCACAAGTTCTGTTGTTCCTGTGTTTATATTCATAACTTACGGAACATTCAAAGAGTAATTTGTCCTGTGGTTGTGTTTTCTTTTGTGGTTGGGGGAAGACAATGCATAAACCTTTTCAAGAGGTTAAATGAAAACAGCTGTCTTTTTCCTAAATTAAACCCAATACCTGGCTAGGCAGTTTTACCCTTGTCCCCTAACCCTAGAATTATTTTAAAGGTATTTCCCTGTATGAACTAGCTCATGGAGAGTGCTACAAACTAGTAACCTGCAGAGATTGCTATGAGCTCACATTTACTATCTTCTCCCTCTCCCAGCCATCTGACCTCTAGTATCAAACCAAATGGTTATCGGTGGTAGATACTCCTCATCAACAGTCCCGTGATGAGGGGCGCCTGGGTGGCTCAGTCGTTAAGCAGCTGCCTTCAGCTCAGGTCATGATCCCAGAGTCCTGGGATCGAGCCCTGCATCCGGCTCCCTGCTCAGTGGAAAGCCTGCTTCTCCCTCTCCCACTCCCCTTGCTTGTGTTCCTGCTCTCGCTGTCTCTGTCAAATAAATAAATAAAATCTTTAAAAAACAAAACAAAAAAAACCAGTCCCATGGTGAGCTGGCCGAAAGAGAAAAAAGCAGTGGAATCATTTTTTAGGGCCATCTCCCAGTTTTCTTTAGTCCAAATTTCCTTCATGTTCACTCCGGACTTCCACAAAGCAATGGGCTCTTGAAGCACTGTATTTTCTTAAGTGAGGAAAATACTGTGCTTCCTTATCCCCAAGAGAAGTGGAGGCTCTTCATTCATCACTTTCTGAACTACTCTGGACAGGGTGCAAGGGGCACCACCCAAGCTGTCAGTGTGTCTCAGAATTGACAAATAGGGGGCGCCTGGATGGCTCAGTGGGTTGAACGTCTGACTCTTGATTTCCCCTCCGGTCATGATCTCAGGATCCTGGGATCTGGCTCCACACTCAGCGCAGAGTCTGCTTGGGATTCTCTCTCCCTTTCCCTCTGCCTCTGCCCTACCCTCTCTCTTTCTCTCTCTCAAAAAAATGAATAAATCTTAAAAAAAATTTAACAACTAGGAGTGGAATATTGATCTGCCTCTCTAGGCTAACAGGAGGTCTGTTTTCAAAAGAGAGCTTTGTTTGTATGTGTTTTTTATTTGTGTGTTTTTGTTTTTGTTTGATTAATGTCCTTAAGCTTAGAGCAGTAGCTCTCATGCCTGGCTGGGCCTCAGAATCACCTGTAGAAATGCCCAGGCCCCCCACAGTTCCCCTGAATCAGAATCCACTTTAGGAATCCAGTGGGGAAGGGATATAAAAAGTATCTCAGCTCTTACAAGATTTTGTAATTTAATCATTAAAATCAGTGATAAATGTTTAGAACTTCTTATACTTTATACCTGTAAAAATGTGTTAAAATATCTTCTACCTCTGATGCTGTATATCCTCTCAACATTGAGTGGATGGTAGGTTGAGGGTTTTAAAGGAATAAAGGTGTTTTTTTTTTTTTTAAAGATTTTATTTATTTACTTGAGAGAGAGAGATTGGGGGCAGGTGCAGAGGGAGAGGGAGAGAGAGAATCCCAAGCAGACTCCTTGCTGAGTGTGGAGCCTGATGCTGGGCTTGATCCCACAACCCTGAGATCATGACCTGAGCCAAAACCGAGTTAGATGCTTAATGAACTGAGCCACCTAGGTGCCCTTAAAGGAATAAAGTTTTTAAAATATACAAATACACACCAGAAAAAAAAAAAACCATTTAGACACCATGTTATTAATCTTTTTGTATGAATGGTCAGGAATGGGGAAATTGCCCTTAAAATTATGAATTATTGGGGCACCTAGGTGGCTCAGTTGGTTAAGTTTCTGACTTTGGCTCAGGTTGTGATCTCAGGGTCCTGGGATCAAGCCCCACCTTGGGCTCCATGCTCAGCGGGGAGTCTGCTTGTCCCTCTGTCTCTCCCTCTGCCCCTTCCCCTGCTGTGCTCTCTCTGTCTCTCTCACACAAATAAATAAAATCTTAATAAAATTATGAATTATCAAGAGAAATTTTCCCCTGCTTTCAAAAATTTAGAAATAATATAAAACCCTTTAAAAATCTTTCAGAAAAATGTATTTTTATATTGAAATCAGAGTTTAAGAAAGCAGGACATCAGAAGAAAAACTCCACTTCTTCGTACAAATACCTGTAATTGATTTAGAAGTCAAAAATTATAGTGGAAAATATTTGGCAAACTTGACAAATGATTGTCCTTCTCCTATTTCTTAAAGTCTCCAGTGAGAGAACTGCTAAAATTTAAGTTATTTATATGGGCAACTTGTATAATAGAACTTAAAACTGAACATTAGACTATGAACACACCATATACACATAGCATCATTACTGTCTTCAGGGAAAGAAGATTCCAAATAGAAATAGAAAAATATATTTTTAAATGCTATTGTCAACTCCAGCTTTACATATTTAAAAAACTAAAGAAAAATACAACAAAATGCTAACAGTGATTATATCTAAATTAGGGGACTACAGATGATGTAAAATTTTTTCTTTATATTTTTTTTCTGGTTTTCTCCATTTTCTATAATGAGCATTTATTATTTTGAAATTAGGAAGTTTATTTTTTCTTAAAAAGATATCCCTGATCAGACCAATGATCCATCTTGCCCAGAGTTTCATCTGATTATTGGGACCAAATTACATTTTCAGGGAAAGCATGGAAGTTGTTTTCCATCAAGTCCACCTAGAAGATTAGGGAAGTACGCACTTTCATTTTCAAAGATCATTAGGTAGGGCGCCTGGGTGGCTCAGTTGGTTAAGCGACTGCCTTCGGCTCAGGTCATGATCCTGGAGTCCCGGGATCGAGTCCCACATCGGGCTCCCTGCTCAGCAGAGGGTCTGCTTCTCCCTCTGCCCTCTTCCCTCTCGTGCTCTCTGTCTCTCATTCTCTCTCTCTCAAATAAATAAATAAAATCTTTTAAAAAAAAGATCATTAGGTATTAAAAGGATATTTGTAATATACATGTAAGTTATGAAGAATAAATTAACACTAGTGAACCCCACCCAAGTTAAAAATTAAATCATCACCAAGACTATGGAAGCTACTTGTATTTCTTTCCCAATCCCACCCTTACAGCTTATTTGCTCCCAGAAGAAATCAAGATTCTGACTTTTGTATTAATCATTCCTTTGATTTTTAAATTAGTTCTATCACATATGTATGGATCCCTAAAAGAACTTATTATTTTAGCTTTGTATATTTTTGAATTGTGTAAAAGTAGTATTATATGTAATTATTCTGTGAATTGCTTTTTTTTCTATCAACATGTTTCCAAGATTCAACCATATTTCTGCATATAGAGAAGTTCATTCATATTCAGTGCTGTTTCCATTTTGTGAATATACTATAATTTATTTATGTCTTTTCCTGCTGGTGGATATTTGGATTGTTTTCAGTTTTTTGCTATTATGAACATTGCCTCTTGGAACATTTTTTTTTTTTAAGATTTTATTTATTTGAGAGAGAGAGAGCATGAACAGGGGCAGAAGGAGAGGGAGAAGCAGGCTTCCCGCTGAGCAGAGAGCCTACCACGGGGCTCGATCCCAGGACCCTGGGATCATGACCTGAGCCGAAGACAGATGCTTAACCGACTAAGCCACCCAGGTGTCCTGGAACGTTTTGCCTTCTGAAGTGCATCTAGGAGGGTTTCTCTAGGGTATACACGAGTGGAACAGGTTCATAAGATACGTGATTTTTTTTAAAGATTTATTTATTTTATATATAGAGAGAGTGTGTGTGAGTGGGGAAAGGGGCAGAGGGAGAGAGAATCTCAAGCAGAATCCCTGCTGAGCAGGAAGCCCTACTTGGGGCTTGATCTCAAACTCTGAGATCATGACCTGAGCCAAAAATCAAGAGTCAGCTGCTTAACCAACTGAGTCACCCAGGTGCCCCAAGATACGCGGCTTTTAACTTTACAACATAGTATCAACTTCTTTTCCAAAGTTGTTGAACAAAACTATACAAACAATGTATATCATTTCCTTTGCCCCACATCCTCATCAATATGTCAAACTTTTTAATTTTTGCCAAAATTGTTATGTATTCTTTTCATTCATGAGTAATACCTAAACCTCTTTCAGCTATTTATATATTCAGCTTGCATAAGTTTTTGGGGCTAAAAGATTCCATATGTTTACTATTTACTGTATGAAAGTATTTCCTGTTCCAGCCCAGCAGGAGATTTGAGGTATTTTTTGAGTTTAGGGCCTGTCTCTAGGCTAGCTTGTTCTTTCCATGGGTCACCAAAAACAATACAAAAGATGTATGGAAAACCAATTTTAGTCGATCTTTTGTCTGTCTGATGCTAAAAATGTTCCTATTTTCCCTTTTACAGAATTCCTGGAAGTCAGGACTTGATTCTGCACTCAAAAAAAAAAAAAGTTAAAAAAAAATCACATGTTAACCATATCAATTTTCTACCCTCTCATCCCCACCCCTGCAAAGTGAATATCAAAGTCTTTGAATGAAAACAACAGGTATGGATTTAAAATGACTGAGTAAAAGAAGAAGAAAGGATGTAGGGATAGACAGGAAGTGTAAAAGAGACT
Source organism: Neomonachus schauinslandi (assembly GCF_002201575.2). NCBI lineage: Eukaryota > Metazoa > Chordata > Mammalia > Carnivora > Phocidae > Neomonachus > Neomonachus schauinslandi. The sequence goes on along the minus strand of NC_058404.1, from coordinate 158,897,662 downwards.
ATTAGGTTGTGGGTTTAAAACAGGGTATAAACATGTAAAACCAAATAATGTGCTCAAGTGTTTGCACATGAGCACGGGGTGCTGAATTCCCGTTCAGAAGCAGGTTGCTATTAGTTCTTTGGGTCTCTCACAATCCTCTCAAAGTAATCAGAATGGAACTGGTCCTGTTTTACGGTTGAGAAAGGTTAACTAACTTGTCTGTAGCATCACAGGAAGACTCAGAATCTTACCTTTTATTCTGGAATTAGCAGTAAAGGCAGTTTGTGGTACCTTGAGCAACAAGATTAATTTATACCTTTAAAATATATTCTCCTCGGGGCGCCTGGGTGGCTCAGCGGGTTAAGCATCTGACTTGATTTGGGCTCAGGTCATGATCTCAGGGTCATGAGATCAAGCCCTGCATCGGGCTCCAAGCTCAGCGTGGAGTCTGCTTGTCCCTCTCCCTCTGCTTTTCCCCTCACTTGCTTGTGCTTGTTCATTCTCTCTCTCTCTCAAATAAATAAAATCTTTAAAAAATATATATTCTCCTTATGCTCTACTGATGTCAGAGATTCTAAGATATCACTGGATCACCTGTTTGGATTGTTGAGCTCTAATTGGAGTTGTCCATTATTTTAGTGAAGGGCTGGCGCTGGTGGCAGCCAGTCTTTCCCAGTGTGGGGCAGGCATTGCTGACCTCTCCAGCCTCATTCCCTTAGCTGCTTCTGCAGTCTTCTTGCAGACCTCCCCATGTCTCCTGGAAAAGCCTGGTATCTGCTTGACACCAAGGTCACAGGGATAATGGACTTGCCCCTCTAAAGTTTTGTTCTGACTCCATCGTTTGAGGTCCTGATAAATTGGGGAGATTTGTTCAAGTTTGTCCGGTAAGATCTGAGCTCTTAATTTTGGACTCAGTGTAACAGCTTCAGGCGCATGCAGAAGCCCCTGGCAGCTCACAACGACAAGCACCTGTCCTCCCATAACATGCTGCACCTGACTCAACGAGGCAGGAAGACTGAGAGGCCAGCTCGTCCTTGAATACGTGCCAGCCCAGCCGGCTGCCAGTGCCCACGCCATCCCAAGGACCTCTCGTGCCCCCGGGGTTTTGTCAGGCACAGGTGTTATCAGGTTTGGTTTTCGAGGCTTCAGCCCTGTTCTGGGATGGCATCTCTCTTGGTAGTTGGAAATCCAAGGCTTAAAAATATGAAGTGCTGCCTTCTTTTAAGTTCTGCATATCTGATGTGCGCTGTTAGGTGTGCTGTGTGGAGTTGCTAATTCAGCGCACTGCTTCCCAGGCATTCCTCTTTCAGTTTGCTTTCCTCTTGCCTTAGAAGTCCCTCTATTCCAGGAAACCCAGCAGAATTAAGAGCAAAATGAAATTTGAGTTAATATAGTCCTGAGTACAAACAATTAGATGTCCCAAGTACTGATTATTCAAGATATCACTTTGGGGGTGCCTGGGTGGCTCAGTTGGTAAAGCGTCTGCCTTCGACTCAGATCGTGATCTCAGGGTCCTGGGATCGAGCCCCACATCAGGCTTCCTGCTCGGCAGGGAGGTTGCTTGTCCCTCTCCCTCTCCCTGCCTCTCCCCCTGCTTGTGCTCTCTCTCTCTCTCTCAAATAAATATAATAAAATCTTTTTTTAAAGATTTTATTATATTCATTTGAAACATAGAGATACAGAGAGAGAGAGAGCATGAGCAGAGGAAGAAGCAGAGGGAGAGGGAGAAGCAGGCTCCCCGCTGAGCCAGGAGCCCAATGTGGGGCTTGATCCCAGGACCTTGGGATCATGACCTAAGCCAAAGGCAGACGCTTCACCATCTGAGCCACCCAGTTGCCCCTAAATATAATAAAATCTTTTAAAATTTTTAAAAAAAACAACAACAGAAAACATCACTTTGCCAAGCCTCCATTTCTCTCAATGGGAAGAAGGGATACAATACACACCTTCACCTAGCTCACAGCTTTGTGGTAAAGTTCATATGATATTATTGTAGGGAAGTATTTCTAAACAGTAATGTGCTTGCTTACAGAAGATATTATTGTTCTTTCAATGACTGTGAGCCAGGCATTCAGTTGGGCGTCTCCTGGGTGGCAAACTGGTAAGAATAGTTTATAGTTTCAGTCTTTCTGGGCTGCAATTTATTAAAAAAATTTTTTTTTCTGGAATGGTAAAGTATGAGGTTTAAATCAGAACCTTTTTTAAAAAAATCAAATGCTGTCTGTGTTGCTTCGTCATAAGATGTATCCCTGGATGGAATTTCTCAAAACTAATGGGGGGGGGGTGCGCCTGGGTGGCTCAGTCATTAAGCGTCTGCCTTCAGCTCAGGTCATGGTCCCAGGGTCCTGGAATCGAGCCCTGCATCGGGCTCCCTGCTCTGCGGGAAGCCTGCTTCTCCCTCTCCCACTCCCCTGCTTGTGTTCCCTCTCTCACTGTGTCTCTCTCTGTCAAATAAATAAAGTCTTTAAAAAAACCCAAAAACTAATGAGGTGGGGATGGGTGGGGGTGAGGATGTCCTATCTTTAGCATGTTTTCTCATTAGCACTTCTACACTGTGTGTTGACTTGAATTTAGTTGTTGGTATTTTTTTTCTCATTTCTTCTCAATTTATCCTTCCATCTATTAATGAGGAAGCATTAATAGGGCAGAAGATGAGTAGTGAGGAGTTAAAAATAAGCAGGAACAGATACTCTATGAGTTGGTGAGTAGATTTTTCTAGGTGGTCTTGGCCTATGAGAATAATGACCAAATTGAAATTGTTTTAAAATAATTTGTTCCCCGAGCCTGTCTTCCCCACTAAGTGATATGCTCTTCTGTGGGGGATAGGTCTTATACATTTGTATCTCACCAGCATTCATTAGGAGTATCTGGCACTGAATAAGTGCTCATAACTAATGTGCTGAACTGAAATTAACCAACGGCATCTGGCATGACTTGATAAGTTGGAAAGGCATTGTTTTCAACAACCAGGACTAAGTTCAAAACCAAAACATTACATTGGAAAAAATAACTTTCCAGCCTTCTAATATGTTTTAGTCCCCACTGCCTGAAACAGCACAGAGCTGATTCCTATTTCTGAATTGCATACAGAAACCTCATCCCTGCTAGCACAATAACAACATATTTATTGAGCAATTACTCTGTGCCTGGCACAGTTCTTCGTCTTAGACGAGTTAGCTCATGTAACCATCAGAGGAAGCAGCATTATGGGACAGGCACTCTTCTTGTCTCCATTTTATACACATAGTAAATGATGTAAATGGAAACTTATATACCTTTCCCCAGGCGATGTATATAACTTTCCCCAAATACAAACCTAGTGAGTGGTAGAGCAGGGATTCAAACCCATGAAGTCTAGCTTCTGCATCCATGTTCTTAGCCACTACACTAGATTTCCTCTTTGCATGAAGTAGCCATGTAGACCCAAGAGCCTTGAAGGGTGGTTGTGGAAAGAGAAGTAAAGCCTGGTGGTGCCTCCTGGGACAAAAGGAAGGCAGTGTCCTGCATCCCTGCCGGGCAGAGCCAGTCTGGCCGCAATGTCTCCCTCCCTGTAGCATGTTTCAAAACAGAAACATGGTGACCAGACATGGCTCTGACCCGGCAAAATGGATTAGCTAGTGATTTCAGTGAATACTACCAACACCATCAGCTGGGCTGGCTTTCTTTTCCCCACATCCTCTTCTTTAATTGGTACAGACATAATTGAATGATGACATTATGTGAATAATATAGTGGACAAATGAGAAAAGGTGTCAGCATCTGACAGAATGGAACAGAAAGGTTGGCTTCAACCAGATCAGCTGGATCTTAGTGATTATGGCTGCTACTTACTCCCTAGATTTACAGAGTTTTGTCGAATTGATTAAGGAATCTCCTGAGACAGTTGTTGAACCAGGTCCCTCAGTGGTCTAGACTTTCTATGGCTACTTACAGAAAATAGCAAGATATGAAAAGGGAGGGGGCGGTGTCTGGGAAGGACTTCCAGGAGTGAATTAATCATTAATTAACCCTGGACATAAAATTCTTTGTATACTGGCTGAGTTCTTTTCATTGGTAGCCCAACTCATGCTCAAAGTCGAAACTTTGTACGTAGAAACATGGGGGAAATGATTAAAGACAATAATAAAACCTTGGGCACCTTTATGCTATGAAATAAGTGGAGGATTTAGTCAACCTCCTTAGAAATAAATGGGCAAATGAAAGAAGGCAACCCCACTTCCATAATCTCCTCATGGGAGATCTACCTATTGTTCAGGTTGCTTTTCCAAAAGGCTGTCTCTATAGTGATTGTTACGAATTCAGAAAAAGTTTTCTCTAGACACAACATTATACATTGTAGATAGAATACTAAGCTAACCCACAGGAGGGAATGTATCTAAAATGCTATGTATTTGTTACAGAACAAAAAGAAGTAGAAAAATCATCCTGTTGAAGTATCTAGGGAAATTTAATAAGCTATCATTTCACTTTGAAGGCAAATGCTTAAGAAACAGCAGTTTTAATTAAGCCTTGGCTCAGGGAAATGAGGTTCTGGTGCAGATATTGAAGGGGGTTCAGGAAACTTGGAGGAGGCTAAAGGTTTAAAGCCCAAGTCTAATGTATCCCAAGAGTTAGGAACAGTCCCTGACACACTGTGGGATGTGCAGTGAATATATATTGGATGCAGAGTGATTGAACTTTATTTTCACTTCAAGAAGTAGGACTTCGGGCGCCTGGGTGGCTCAGTCGGTTAAGCGACTGCCTTCGGCTCAGGTCATGATCCTGGAGTCCCGGGATCAAGTCCCACATCAGGCTCCCTGCTCGGCGGGGAGTCTGCTTCTCCCTCTCCCCCTCCCCCTGCTTGTGTTCCCTCTCTCGCTATGTCTCTCTCTGTCAAATAAATAAATAAAATCTTAAAAAAAAAAAAAGAAGTAGGACTTCGCCATATTGTATAAAGGCATAATCATTAGAGCTGTCTTCGGGTCAGAGATGAAATAAAGAGGGGGAAGGAGGGAGAAGGGGAATGCTGAGAAGCACTGATGTGAGAAGCAAGCTGTCTGAGACATAATTAATGAACGATAAAGAAAAAGCCAGAGATTACTTGGCACAGTCCTCACCTCCTCATTCTTCTACCCAAGGGCCAAGGAAGAAGGAGATAGGAAAGGTTTTGGGCCTTGCATTTCCTGGGCCAGCCACCAAGAGGCGCTGTCAGGCCGGAACAGTTCAGTTACTGGCCAGAGCTCTTTGCAGGTGGGAGGAGAAAGAGAGAAGCAGAAATAAAATTATTTTGAGTGTACAGCATTAGTTACAGAGGGAGTGTTGTGTATCTTTATTGGATTATATGGAGGGGACATATTTTAAATCCTCATTAATGAATGAAAATATTAAACTGGTATGGGATATTGGAAAGAGCACTGGGCAAAGAGTCAGACCTGCATTTCAATTTTAGCTCCTCTACTTTATAGTCACATGACCTTGGCTGAGGTGTTTAGTTTTTTGTTTGTTCGTTTTAACTTATTTGAAACTGAGTTTTCTTCTCTATAAAATGTGGCTAAAACCTTCCTTGCCTACTTTAATTGTGATCCAGTGAGATTTTGCTCAGGAAATAACTTAGAAAACTATAAAATGACATTCACGTTTCCAGGAGTGTAATAATTTATTCATCCAGAAAAGTGAAGATGTTGGGCCAGATGACCTTTGAGATCATTCCTCCTCTAAAATTCTAACGCTCAGCTTGGCCTGGGTTTAAATGATCATGCTCTTCCTTGACAACAGCTTACTAATGTCACTGGCCTGAGAAAGGGAAACACAGGGGCCTATTCCAGGTTTGATGAACACTTTGTTCCTAGTTTCTACTTCAAAGGACCCCTAAGGAGCCCATGAAACATTTTGAACCAAGGTGCTTTTTAATTTCAGCCTGTCTGTTAATGTGACCAAATAATTTGCCATCTAACCTGGAACATCTATGTGTAAAGGGGGTGCTATGATTAATTACACCAAGATAACAGCATACATCAGAAGCATCCCAGGCAAACCTGGATATCTGGTCCCCTTATTATAGGTAAAACATTCAACTTCTCACTTACATGTGGGATAGTAAAAATATTCCTGTTAGATTTAGGTATCCGTACTGCTGTTACAGATTAGCAAGACGCAGTTCTGTTAGAATCTTGGAGGACAGAAACTCATACTCCTAACCTTGGTAGTGAACAGGAGGCTGCTTTTTGCTCTTAAGAAATCATATAGTTGCAGCTTTGTGGTTACAGATCAGAGAATACACTATAGCTTCAAATTTCCTGACCTTTCATTTTTTATTCCACTTTGAATAGGTAGGATAGAAATTTGTCTGATGGGGTGAATGTGCTTGGGTCTCTGCCTGCTTTGGGTATTGTTAGTATGGTTGTGCTAATGCTTAGTAAGTGTGAATATTCATTACATCTCAAACAGAGTTTGGTCCTATGATCAAATATAAACAAAGGAACAAAAACGGCTTGTACTAGAGATTTCCACAGGCCCAGCCATGTGCTCAGGGCCTTTCAAACCAGATAATCCAGGAGGGGTGAGACTTGTGAAGTAAATTGAATTATCAGATCTCTCTGAAAATGTCTCATGCCCTAATACACAAAGAAATCAGACAAGCAGATTTCTGCTATGGGGGAAAAATCGTAATATTTTCTAAAGAAAACCGTTGAACACAAAGAAAAATTCGCACTACTAAGGCTAGAAGCAAATAACATAAAGACCAAGTTTCTAAATAGTTTATGGAGAGGGAAAATAGCACAAGTCAAAATGGCAGGTTATAAATACCCTTTTTTATTTTTTAAATTTTTAAAAAAGATTTTATTTATTTATTTGAGAGACAGAGACAGAGATAGTGAAAGAGAGCACAAGCAGAAAGGAGAGGGAGAAGCAGGGTCCCTGCTAAGGTGGGAGCCCGACATGGGGCTTGATCCCAGGCCCCTGGGATCATGACCTGAGCTGAAGGCAGACGCTTAACCGACTGAGCCACCCAGGTGCCCCAATATCCTTTTATAAAAAGAGATTTATTCATTTATTTGAGAGAGAGAGAGGTGGGGGGGGCAGAGGAAGAGGGAGAGAGAATCTCCAGCTGATTGAGGAGCACAACTCCAGGCTTAATCCCAGGACCCTGAGATCATGACCTGAGCCAGAATCAAGAGTCAGATGCTTAACTGACTGAGCCACCCAGGCACCCCTATAAATATCCTATGTTTTAAGTTAATTCATTTTGGGTAACCCATTTATTGTCCTAATTCTGCTTGACTTAGGAGAACATTAATTAAATTAGATCAATAGGCTGCAGGGTAGGGAGAAATAGGTTTCTTTCTTAGAAGAGAAGGGGACCTTCAAAACTTAAACACTGATGATAGAAATCAGTCTGGTATTTTAAAAATCGAGTCCAGTGAAGCCACACACAGATAACCAAGAGTCAAGTAGAACTGTCATAGTGCGCTGTAGCCATTTACTCACTTTAGGATATCAAAAAAAAATTAGAGTTTTTTTTCTGAAGATGTTCGTATTCTCAGTGCCTGGCTCTGAAAAAGGCTGTTCATTTGTCATTCTGGGGACATTTCATCAGGATTTATTTTTTAAAAACTGTAGAGTGGGTTCTATGATATTTTTGCCTGAGCCCTAATTACACAGTAAGGAACAGGAGTTAGGGACTGTCCTGGTACTGTGCATGTGTGACGGGTAGATGGTTAGGCTGCCTGTTTGTAGGCCGTTGTAACCTAATGCAAGCAGGCATGACCTCCTCAGGCTGTTAGTGCATTTTGAAATGTCCAGAAAAGACTCTTTGAAGAATGGAATTATCTCTACACAAATATACTTGAATGAATTATTACTTTTTATGGTCCAGCCACCATTTTTATTTTATGACCGTAATTAGGTAATGAATAAAATGACATGCACCTGGTACTTTGTAGTGCTCCAAATTATGCCAAAGTCCAACCAGGCATGCTGCTTGTTGCCATGAGACTCAGTTATATGGGCCTTATTTTTTTACCCAGTTGTCTTTATGAACAGGTGTTCAACTAATGGGATACATCGAGGCTGTGCAGCTAGATCCTTCTTATTAACATCACACAATAATTGAAAAGGACAGATACTTTACAAAGTCCAGCTCAGGGGATAACTCTGAACTTACTATAGGTCGTTTCTCTGAGCATTAGAGAGATGTTGCAGAAAGGCTGGATGGGGGGGCGCCTGGGTGGCTCAGTCAGTTAAGCGTGTGCCTTTGGCTCAGGTCATGATCCCAGGGTCCTGGGATCCAGCCCCTCGGAGGGCTCCCTGCTCAGCCGGGGAGTCTGCTTCTGCCCCTCCCCCTGACTCATGCTCTTTCGCGGGTGCACTCTCTCTCTCTCAAAAAAGTCTTAAAAAAGAAAAGAAAAGAAAGGCTGGATGGAGCCTCAGAAGACCCTCACTTTGCTTCTAGCGATGTCACTTAAATCTCCAAGTGACCTTGGACAACTTAATTGCTTTGAACCTCCATTTCTTCATCTACCATTCAAGTTACCCCCACCTGCTACAGTAATCCTACCCCCACCTATCTCACAGGGTTGTCATAGGATTTGATAAGATGGATTATGTTTATGAATAGCACTATAAATTATAAACACTATATATGGTTTTATTATTATTCAGTCATCTAGGAGCTCTTCTGAGCTAGTTCCAAGGACTAGAAGACTCTTTTAAATTGTGAAACCTGAACCAGGTATAATACTAATGAAAGAGGAGATGACATCCCCCTTTCTTTTTTTTTTTTTTTTTTTAGATTTTATTTATTTATTTGACAGAGAGAGAGATAGCGAGAGCAGGAACACAAGCAGGGGGAGTGGGAGAGGGAGAAGCAGGCTTCCCGCTGAGCAGGGAGCCCGATATGGGGCTCGATCCCAGGACCCTGGGATCATGACCTGAGCCGAAGGCAGACGCTTAACGACTGAGCCACCCAGGCGCCGACATCCCCCTTTCTTTAGTCCTGCTTCATTCACCCCAATGCCAGACACCTCCAAAGGATGCCATTCTACTCCCCAGGAAGAGCATGAAGAACACATAATAAAGGGACAGACACTTCCAAGCACAAGTTATCGAATTAGAGTATTTTCTAAATTAGATTTCACTCCTGGGCACCAGTAGACTAGAAATTTGGGAAGGAGTGAGGGGCATAAGAGCTAGGGACTTGTTTATATAAATTTTCTTAGGGAGAAACCACACAAGAAGGAGACAAAAATACAGCAGTGAAGACTAGACTATCCAAAGCAGATCCGTCATGTCCTCAAGAATTCCAGGAAACTTCCATTGTGATCCTCTAGATCTAGTGGCTACAATGGCAGCCATTAGTTTACTGCCCAGGACACACTAAGAGATTAGAACTGATCAATGTCTGCCTTAGATTGTTTCTGGTTTTGTTTTCAACATCAAAGAACAGAGTAGTTCTGAAAGATCTGGAGGGTTTTCATGTTTGGCCACATTTTATCAAAACTACCAGAAGCAAATTAAAAGAAATTATATGAGGATGGGTAAAAATTAACTTCTCTACTTTTTTTTAAAAGATTTTATTTATTCACCTGAGTGAGAGAGAGCACGAGTTGGGTGAGGGGCAGAGGGAGAAGCAGACTTCCCACCAAGGAGGGAGCCCAATGTGAGGCTCGATCCCAGGACTGGGGGATCGAGACCTGAGCCAAAGGTAGACGCCCAACCAACTGAGCCATGAAGGAACCCCACTTCTCTACTTTTAAAAGAGGTTCTATCATTATCCAAACATGGCCATAAGCTAACATTAGAACCTGAAGCAAATAGAGTAATTTGACCTTGTCCTTGAACCCCTAGCATTCACGTTGAACTTCTGTTTGGCAAGCCAATATAAATATACCAGCTCTCCAACTGGGCTATACAGATACAATGCTTCCCACTAGGAACCTGAGTCACAGAGGGAGTGAGTGACTTGGCAGAGAGACTGGAATAAAGGGTGGGGAGGCCTTAGTTCCAGAGCTCAGCCACCAACTAATCCTAAGATGCAAGACAATTCACTTTACTCTTGAACCTTTATGTATTGTATGGTATTCATAAACCGTGTAGCTTATGGCTCAGGCCAAGTATTTTTTTAAATGAAAGGGGGTGCTAACAATAATCTACCGGGACAACTGATATTTTGGGCTTCCTCTGCTTTAAAATTCCATTACAGGGGTGCCTGGTGGCTCAGTCGGTTAAGCATCTGCCTTCGGCTCAGGTCATGATCCCAGGCTCCTGGGATCGAGCCCCGCATCGGGCTCCCTGCTCGGCGGGAAGCCTGCTTCTCCCTCTCCCACTCCCCCTGCTTGTGTTCCCTCTCTCGCTGTGTCTCTCTCTGTCAAATAAATAAATAAAAAATCTTTAAAAAAAATAATACAATTCCATTACAGCTGAAGGAGAACTGAAAATAGGACCCAGGTTCCTGAACATTAGACCCGTACTCTGCTCCCTAGGCTAGACTGCTGTCTGCTGGGACTTATCTACACTGGGATTCTGTGGAAGAGTGTTTAACATATCACTTGAAGATTGATGAAGGGAGTTTCCCAGCAAATAGAAAGGACAGCATGACCTGTACCTGTTTGGTCACGTATCCACACAGCCAAACCCCACGTGTGTTCAAAATCAACAGCACTGGAATGCCAAATCCACATTGGGGTCATTGAAAGGTGGGGCGGTCAAGGGAGCCAGGGCCAGTAAGAGGGCAGGTACACACACACCCTGCATCAGGAGAATCCCTTATATTTGCAGCCTCAAGCCAGTTCTCCACCAGCCTGCCCAGGGCGAGCAGACAGGATGGCTGTGGTCCAGGGGCTGGCTGCCTTGGGATCCTCAGGTGCTGGCTTTTAAATGGGCAGGTAAGTACTTTATAAATTACTGTGGGCCATACGCCATCCTTCTGCCAACAGTTTCATCTTTGCATAGTTCTGTTGACCATCCCCATTCACTTGGCTTTGTAAAAGTTTGAGGGAGCCATCAACAACATCTAAAAATTAATCTAGGTTAGGTCAGGACACAGCCTTAAAAAAATGTCCAAGTGACAGCCACATGCAGAAGAATGAAACTGGACCATTTCCTTACACCACACAAAAAATAGACTCCAAATGGTTGAAAGACCTAAATCTGAGACAGGAGTCCATCAAAATCCTAAAGGAGAACACAGGCAGCAACCTCTTCGATCTCAGCTGCAGCAACTTCTTCCTAGAAACATCGCCAAAGGCAAGGGAAGCAAGGGCAAAAATGAACTTTTGGGACTTCATCAAGATAAAAAGCTTTTGCACAGCAAAAGAAACAGTCAACAAAACCAAAAGACAACTGACAGAATGGGAGAAGATATTTGCAAATGACGTATCAGATAAAGGGCTAGTATCCAAAATCTATAAAGAACTTATCAAACTCAACACCCAAAGAACAAAGAATCCAATCAAGAAATGGGCAGAAGACATGAACAGACATTTTTCCAAAGAAGACATCCAAATGGCCAACAGACACATGAAAAAGTGCTCAACATCACTCGGCATCAGGGAAATCCAAATCAAAACCTCAATGAGATACCACCTCACACCAGTCAGAATGGCTAAAATTAACAAGTCAGGAAACGACAGATGTTGGCGGGGATGCGGAGAAAGGGGAACCCTCCTACACTGTTGGTGGGAATGCAAGCTGGTGCAACCACTCTGGAAAACAGTATGGAGGTTCCTCAAAAAGTTGAAAATAGAGCTACCATACGATCCAGCAATTGCACTACTGGGTATTCACCAAAGATACAAATATAGGGATCCAAAGGGGTACGTGCACCCTGATGTTTATAGCAGCAATGTCCACAATAGCCAAACTATGGAAAGAGCCAAGATGTCCATCAACAGATGAATGGATAAAGAAGATGTGGTGTATATATATATACATATATAATGGAATATTATGCAGCCATCAAAAGGAGTGAGATCTTGCCATTTGCAACAACGTGGATGGAACTGGAGGGTGTTATGCTGAGCGAAATAAGTCAATCAGAGAAAGACATGTATCATATGACCTCACTGATATGAGGAATTCTTAATTTCAGGAAACAAACTGAGGGTTGCTGGAGTGGGGGTTGGGGTGGGAGGGATGGGGTGGCTGGGTGATAGACACTGGGGAGGGTATGTGCTATGGTGAGCGCTGTGAATTGTGCAAGACTGTTGAATCTCAGATCTGTACCTCTGAAACAAATAATGCAATATATGTTAAGAAAAAAAAAAGAAGAAGATAGCAGGAGGGGAAGAATGAAGCGGGGGAAATCGGAGGGGTAGACGAACCATGAGAGACGATGGACTCTGAAAAACAAACTGAAGGTTCTAGAGGGGAGGGGGGTGGAAGGATGAGTTAGCCTGGTGATGGGTAGTAAAGAGGGCACATTCTGCATGGAGCACTGGGTGTTATGCACAAACAATGAATCATGGAACACTACATCAAAAACTAATCATGTAATGTATGGTGATTAATATAACAATAAAAAAAATTTTTTTAAATGTCCAAGTGAACTAAACCATTCCATACTAAGAGAATTTGAAAACATGGGGCACCTGAGTAGCTCAGTCAGTTAAGCGTCTGCCTTCGGCTCAGGTCATGATCCCGGGGTCCTGGGATCAAGTCCCACATCGGGCTCCCTGCTCAACAGGAGGTCTGCTTCTCCCTCTCCCACTCCCCCTGCTTGTGTTCTCTCCCTCCCCCCCCCTCTCTCTGTCAAATAAATAAAATCTTAAAAAAAAGAAAGAAAGAAAACAAAGGGGAGGGGGACATGTTCAAAGAAAAGCCGTCCAAAGAAGGCAGAAATTGTCACTGTTCGACAAATCTATTTTATCAGCTGTGCAATCACGCCACTCATTTTTCAAAAAATTATTTGTGGTGACACTCTGAATGGCCAGGGGAAGAATCAGGCTTCCCGACAGCAGCTCTAAACCAGTGTGGGCTGGCCGCCTGATGCCAACAGCCTAATCCTTTCCTCTGAACTTGAGGGACTTGAGGGCCTGTCTCCCCTGAGCCAGGACGGTGTTTACTTTCTCCCTCCTCTCCTCAATGCTATCTATGCTCAGCAGGGAAGACTCTGTGCCCTCCGGCTGCCCAGCTGCTCTGGGCTCCCGGCTGCCTGCAGACTCTGCTTCCCTAATGGGGGTGGGGGGGCGTTAATCACACACCTGGCCACACCCCTCTCCACAGGCAGGACGCGACACGCAACTGCCACTTGCCAACGACCGACCGCTGCAGCAATCTCAGCCTTCAGACGGAGACAGGGCTGTCAAGGACCCAGAGTCCCAGGAACTGAGGGGGCCCCTTGTCCCCGGCTGCAGGCCTGGGTCCCCGAGGAAGGAGGCTCCTTGTCACGGAGGCTAGGCCGGCTGCCCTGCCAGTGCCAGCGTCCACACAGGAGGGGGAACCAGGTAATTTCTCTAAAGCCCTGTGAGCAGAATTTCTTGACGTTTTATCTCCACTGTAGTATTCTTAAGGTGGCGCTCCGTTTTTCACAAAGATAAATGCAGCGGTCTCCAATAAGTACAAATGCATTTAACACAAAATAGACCAATTCAGACAAAGCATTCTGTCAGGCCCCACAGTCCATAGGGAATTCCCTGAGGGATGGGATTTGAGGAATTCTACTCCAAACCCCCAATCCTGGTATATTTTCCCCCAGCAAGTTGCTTGGAATTTTTACCAGTTGGGATTATACATTTGGCCTAAAACTTTGATCCTCCTGATTGCCCCAAATGGTAATTCCTATTTAGATAACATTTCAAAGAATTCCCAGATACGTTATCTTGCTGGAACCTATTTAATATCCTGGGACATAACTCATTAAACAATTATTGTCTATTAACACCATAACTTTAATGAGTTTTCCAGAGATGGAGAAGCAAAGCCCCGAGGGGATGAGACCCTGAAAATCAGATGCGTTTTAGACTGGAAGGGAGCTGAGAAACCACCTAACACGTGGAGCCGGCACAGGCAGGGAAGGGGAGGTGGGTGGTCCCGTGGGCACCTCTGCCCCCAGACAGGGGCCACAGTGAGGGGCAGACAGGAACAGCAGTGGCCACAGAAACAAACGTCACCCCGTCACGCTGCTGCCCAGGACCGACCTAGAACTCACAATGAAAAGCCCCCGCGGCGCCAAATCGACTCATTCCAGGGCTGAGAACTTGCGCTCAATCCTGCAAGAACAACTTGGCCGTCCCCGGCATCTCAGCAGAGAGCCTGGTGTGTCTGCTGCGATTCTCCCAAGGCATATAATCCTCTGGCTTATCCCAGATATTTTTGGAGGGAACAAAAGGAAGCCTTCGTTTTGAAACATCCCTTCTCACGTGTTAGCACAATCCTTCAATAATGCACCTTTGAGGTTCATGCTTGTGTTCTCTCTGACAAATGCACCTTTGAGGTTCTGAGTAATTCTTCCCGCTGGCTGCCACGAGCGTGTCTAGGTTCCAAGAATTTGCTTGAAATGCGCCAGATGCCTTGTCCTAGCTAGAGCCACACGTGTGGTTTGGAGGACCCAGTAGCATGGTCTCAGGGGTTCCTCTTCCTCTGAGATCCTGTTGCTGTCTTCCCCGGGCCATGGGACATGGTGGTTGTATGGTCAGGGGCAGACCCACCTTCTCTCTGGGCTTCCCTAGCCTCATGTGTCAAGGGAGAGGTTGGGGTTTCACTGGTTCTCGTCCCTGGCGGTGTGTTAGAATCCCCGGGGAGCTTTAAAAAACAATGCCAGGATCCTTATTTAATTGGTCAGGGCGGGGCCAGTCCTGGGTATTTTTAAAAACAGTTTTCCAGATCGGCAGTTGCTGAGCTAGATGATCTCTGGAACCTTCGAGGTTCTATACAAGCCCGCAATCCTGACAGTCTGATCCTCCATTTTATTTATTGAGTTAATTTTTTTCCAAACCTACTTTTTATTTTCAGTATGTTGCATAGGCTGACGTTTAGAAATGCCTTTAATTATATAGAAAAGATGGATTGTTAAAGTATTGTTTGTTGGAGCATAATTGGCATAGAATACTGCATGTGTCTAAAGTGTACGATTGGATAAATTTTCACTCGTAAGAAATGGTTACCACAATCGCAATAGCGAACATATCCATCACCCCCAAAATGTCCCGTGCCCCTTGATAACCCCCCGCCCCTTCTCTCCCCTCTCCTCTTCCCCAGGTAACCACTGATCTGCTTTCTGTTACTATAGTTTGCATTTTCTATCACTTTATACCAATGGAATCATACAATATGTTCTATTTTCCACCTGGCTTCTTATTATGTCCTTAAACTTTAGATATCAAGCTCTTTGAGAACAGGAGCCCACCTTGTATTTCTTTTCTCTTCCTCCAGGCCCCCAACTTATCTTTGCCCAGAGAAACCCCTTAATCATTTTTTGCTTGATGGGAATCAGACCTTGGTGACCTTGCAAGCGAGCTTCAGTTGGGTGGCCCACTCCCCACTCCTCTGCAGGTTCCTAGCCAGCAGTTTCAGCTCAGTTTAAAAATAATACGTTAGCTTAAATGCATCCATTGGGGGTCCGTGGAGTTCTAGGGCTCCAGAAAATGAGTGTCAAGGTATATGTTGGGGGCAGGGCGAACTACCTGGGAAAGGTCCTTGGCTTTCTCCAGATTCTTAAAAACCAGGTTCTTGACCCCAAAGGAGGAACTATGGAATTTATGTCGTGCTTTATTCCTATTATATCCTACATGTATTTTATTAATATGATGCCCAACTGTAACTCCTCTACTGTCTGCTCCCTCTCCTCCTCCCTCCCCCTCTCCTCAGTACCTTTATTTTGTTCTCTCCCTGCTCTATTAAAGGCCCCGGGAAATTTTCGCATTCCTCTTCTCTTCAAGACCTTTTCACCTAAGTTATGTGGAGTGCTGTGCCTCTTTATTAAATAATTCCTATCCAACCTTACCTAACACTTCACCTAAATACCTGGATACCACTGTGTTCCATTGCCTCAAAACCCCGGAGCATGGGATTCCTTTTTATCTTAAACAAGATCAACGTTTGCATTGTTGTAAATAAGTATTATAAGAACCAGACATAACAAGAAATAGCACTGCAGATTCTCCACTGAGCAGCCTCTGCTTCGTCCAGAGATACCTCCTCTTACTCCCCTCTACCAAACACAAAAAATATTAAAAAAAATAATACGATGTCTGATTTGAGACCGAGATGAGTAATAGCAACATCAGCTTCTAAATGATAGATTCATACGCGTCTGGCACAATCACATAAACACGGGTTTCAAAGTGTCTTCCAGAGAGAGGAGAGATCAAGAAAGACATCTCATCTGCTGGCCAAAAGGCCTAAATGGGCTCCACCTTGCCCCCAGTCCCCCTAACCCCTTGCATGTTTGCAAGGGTCTGCTATCTTCCACCCCGCCAGGCTGTCTGGCTCCCTGCTCGGGACCAGCTCTTCACTTTTTTTTTTTTTAAAGATTTTATCTATTTATTTGACACAGAGAGAGACAGTGAGAGAGGGAACACAAGCAGAGGGAGTGGGAGAGGGAGAAGCAGGCTTCCCGTGGAGCGGGGAGCCCGATGCGGGGCTCGATCCCAGGACCCTGGGATCATGACCCCAGCCGAAGGCAGACGCTTAACAACTGAGCCACCCAGGCGCCCCACTCTTCACTTTTATTCTTCCTTTCAGCCCTGCCTTTTCCCCAGCAGACTAGCACATACAGCAACTACAGCACTGCAGTCCAGTGTCTACACGATTTCATTCTTCTGCAATAAAGGCAAGCCTCTGAAAGTTACTTACGTGGAAGTGGCAAAGGCAAGCTCTGGATTTGGAAGCCGAGTCTGCTGATGCCAGCCCACTTAAATAGCTGGGTTGGCTGACGCGGGTTGTTGATAGCACGTTTATTTACGCCTATGAGTGCACGCTCAAGCAAGGACCTGAAAAACCTGCAGTGTGGGCAGCAGGGGAACAGCTGAAAGTATGCCCAGGTTACATCTCTCCCGGTTCTTCGAGTCTGATAGGCAGGCGGTGACTTCTGAGTTTCATGGAAGTTTCTCGGCACCACCTTCTTGTCCCTGATCTCTTTCTTTGCCAGGCAAGACTCTTCACCAAGATAACATGAGAGATGCAGCTGGGAGAGGAAGGAACAAAGGACCCTGATCGTTGCACCAAGTTCCTTATTTTGAATGGGCTTCCAACTAGATGTTGCCGTATTTTAAACCCTAGGCTTGGTGAGGTTGATTTCACAGCTCTGTGGGCTGGATGCCAAGTTAAGCGCCTGGACAGTTGCCCAATCAATGAAAAGTTGTGGTGTATGTGTGTGTGGGTTTTTTTTTTTTTTTCCAGGCACAGAACGTACAAATAAAGAACAGTTATAGGGGAGGTCCAGGCTAGGATGATACAATTTTAGGTCCCCTTCAAAAACGATTTTAGTTTCTTTCTTCTGTGTCTGTACTTTCCTCCTGACTTCCCCTCCCCTTCCTTTGTTAATGAAATTCCTAAGAGTTGAAAGATTCCCCATGAAAGCTCAAATAAAAAGCCAGTGTGTGAGCCAGCCTGTGGGAAGATGCACTCCAAACGTGAGAAGTGTTCTGTGGTTCATGTGATCGTCAGTGGAAACGTTTCTGAGGGTGAGGGTATGTGTGTGGGTGTGGGGACCCAGTTAGCCGATGTTTATCTGTTTTTTATAGCTAGATATGGCAGTTAATAGTCAATTGCAGCATTGCTAAACACATTAGCTGGGTATGATTTTGAGAAGATGAAGGAAGAGAGACAGGGTTTGGTGAGATCATTTCTGGGAGTATCTGTGTGTATTTGCTGGTACGTAGTGCAGACTGGTAAGTTCCACCCAGATTACACAGCCTATATTCTTCACTTCACTGGACAAAGAAAAAGCCCACTTGATTCTCTCGGGAACAGTGGCTATATATGAAAGAAGAGCAATCATTAAGAATATTTCTTTCTCTCTCGAGAAAGGGGGGGAATGGTTATAAAACATGTGTGGGAGAATTGTAGAGACAGGGGGCTGGCCTATCCCAACCCTGGTTACCAGAAGAATTCTTTTGTTGCCTAATTCATTGCCTAACTTTTGACTGTTCTATGGCCAAATCTGGATTCTTGCCTCTCAGATTTCTTGAATGCAGGGTCTATGTCTTGTTTATCATTTGACACCTACAGAGCCTGGCACAAATGATGAGGACAATGATAATGATGATGGTGATGATGATGTCTGGGTTTACACTCAGGACTGATTGGAATCAATATTTAGAAAGTTGCTTCAGAATGTTTTCAACTATTCTTATTTGTTTGTTTATCATCTGTCTTCTGGAATGTGACTTCCACGACCTCAGTGACCTTGCCCACCTTGCCCACTCTTGTAACCCCAACACCCAGCACAGTGTCTGGCCCATAGTAGGTGTTCAACAGATATGTGCTGTTTGCTTAGTTTCTAAATTCCTTTGAAGCATGTGCAACCCAACAGACAGAAGTTCTGGAATCAGTAGTCGCATCTTGGTTCACACATGTTTCTTTCACTCTTGCATAATGCGTTGGCTTCAAGCGATTCCTCTTTATCCAGTGTGTCATGGAGATGAAACTGAAAGTGGCAGAAATCACAGGGCAGCTTGACATCACTTAAAAACTCTGCAGGTATGTGGTTTCAGGTTGCTCAGTGGTGCAATGAGGTTACCAAGGACGCAGGTATTTTCTGTGTTCCATTTTGAAGTCTTCGGTGTGATAGCATTGCCTCCTGTCATGGCGGCAAGGTTGATGCGGTAGCTTGGTATATCCCATCCTTAAATGAAAAAAATCAAAGACAAGTAGGAGGGGAGATGGGCTTTCTCCTTAGTATCCCTCTATGTTAGAAAAGTCTTTCCAGAAGCCATCAGCAGACTTCCAGTTATGTCTCCTTGCAGAGAACGGGGTCAAATGGCCACCACACTGGCTAAATCCATCATGGCCACTCCAGGCCATGAGAATTTTGCTTCACTCCAGCAGCTCTCTTTGGCTGTGGCACATGTTTTTTGTTTTTTTGTTTTTAAATGGAAAAAAAGCTTACTTCAACTCTCAGCAAAATTAAAACTATTTCAACAACCCACAAATAAGGGAAGTAGCTGGCTACAATGATTTTTTTGTCTATGGGCGTAGATTATAAGTCTGTATCACCACTGATTTTCTGCATATCCAAGGAATAGCATATAATCTAGCAGCCTCTTATCTTCTCCTATGTCTGATGGGATTGATGATGCTGTTAGTTCTCAGAAACATCAAGCCTAATACTGCAACTAAGCATAAAAAGGTTGCCAAACAGTCTCTAAGGGTTTAAGACTCATTTTCCTGCTCCTCTTCTTGTCTCTTATATTTCAGTGGAATCCCCGTATTCCCACGTTTGCATCTGGGAGCTCCAGCTACTGCTTCGGATTTGTAAACTGGAAACAGATGGCTGATACAGTAATTCTCACCTAGTTTGTATTTTCTCCTGGTGATGAGCAAACTTCAAATTAACACGCAGATAGGCAATTTTGTTTTCCTTCTCTTCACTGTTCTAGACCTTTTCCTTGTGGTGGGCTTCAGGAACTCTCCTCTCCATTGTCACAGATCAAGAGAATTAGGATGAAAGATGTGGTGGAAAGAACAGTATCTGGGGGACACCTGGGTGGTTCAGTTAGGCGTCTGCCTTCGGCTCGGGTTGTGATCCCGGGGTCCTGGAATTGAGTCCCACATCCGGCTCCCTGCTCAGCGGGGAGTCAGGTTCTCCCTCTCCATCCACCTCTCCCCCTGCTCATGCTTTCTCTCCCTCTCTAAGGAAAAAAAAAAAGAGAGAGCAGTATCTGGGTGCTCAATAAGTGTGTGTTGAGTGCCTGGAAGAATGGTGGAAAGGAAAGAGTATGGACTTCTGAATCATGCAGGCTTGCATTCATGTCCCACCTCTGCCACTTCCCTTCGATGTGAGCCAAGGCAAGTTACACAACTTCTCTCAGATTCAGTTTCCTCATCTATAAAATAGGTTTGCCAAAAGGACTAGAGATAATATATGTAAAGCACTTAGCATAATGCCTAGAACATAGTATATGCTCAATAAATGGTAGTTGCTGCTAATAGTTACAACAATAAGCCCAATTTTCCTTAGTCATCTTTGTGGAGCCCACACATGGTGGGCACAAAATAGTGAACCTAAAGCCCAGGGTGCTACAGCAAACGGGAGTGTTTGGAAGAGCTACATAGAAGGCGGTGATATCTGGACCGTGGGCAGCAGTTTCTTTCCTGCTCTAAGCCAGAGATCACTGAAGTGCAGGAGGCCACTTTATGTATAAGGAGCATGCAATGGTGAAGGGGGAGAAAAGCCATTCCCTGGGGAACAGAAAACTGCCAAAGACATTTAAGAAAAGTTCTCATGAGGGATATAAACCTCCCCAGGGCCAAACTCTGACTTGGACAGAAGCAAATTAGGAAGAAGGGTGACCAGAGTATAGAAGCATATACCAGCTGAAAGTTCTACCCCCCAAGGTGTGAACTTGCAGAGATACTGTGGAAGTGCTGACTCCCAGCGGGCCCTTCCTGGGCCCAGCCTGGCTGGGAGGCAAACCAGCGTGGCCAGTAGCAGAGGATCAGCAATGACAGAGAACCTGGATGCAGAAAAGGATGTCAGCTAACCTGGGTTGGAGATGTTTCCCTTGGCTGCTCCTGGCAGAGGGTTTCACACGCTCCCTGGGGAGGAGGGACTGAGAGTTATAACAGAACCACACTCTAGCTTGTTGTGAACTGGCAGTGATTAGGTCATTCTTTCTGTGAACTGCCGGTATTTATTTCCAAGTGTGGATTCCGTCATCTTACCTAATCCATCCGCTGTCCTGGTGGATTCCTGAGTCAGTGGATGACTAGGAGTTAGGATGCTGTGGCCCATGCCCAGCGCCCACTGTGGAAGGTGCCTGGGGAAGGGCTGTTCTGACTGGTGTGGTCCATGTCGCCTTTGCTCTTTGACTTAAAAGTCATAGTCTCCTCTCATTCCATTTTGTTTCATCCAGAGTCTAATGAACGGGGAGGTCACAAAGCATCGTTTTCCCTAGAAACCCCATTCATGCTGTTGACCAGAGGAGGGGAAGGCCTTTGGTAATGGGGAGCATCAGCCATCTGTGGAAGGAGGGAGGGGGAGGGGGCATCTGTCTTCACCCACAAACACCTCCAAACGTGTCCACTGCTCTCCCTCAGCATGAGGACTCACGGCTGGCAGCAGGAGCTGTGGGGTGACATTCTCAAGAGGGGTGGAGCCTCACCTAAGAGGCTAGCCTTCCATGAGTGACAGGAAGGTATTGCAGGTTGGGGCCACCTCAGCCTGACTGTCATCCCCTAATACACAGGGTGAGGAAAGAGAGTCCCCACACCCATGAAATTTCAGGGATGGGCCCTATGCTTTTAGAAAGCAGCAGGTGGGGAGCTGGGGTGAAGAAAAACAAAATCCTTTGGTAAAAACTTGCCTGACTGGGTGTCAAACCCAGGCCCAGTCCATGCTACCAATCACCACACAGTATGACCTTTGCAGCCACTTGTCAGGGTGACTCACTGGAGCTCCAAGGAGGAGAGCAAGAGCAGGTCCCACCTCCTCCCCAGGGGTACGCCCTCCCAAGCTCCCTCTATTTAAGATACTTGACTTCTTCTGTGAGTGATTTTGCCTGGAAACACAGAGGAAGAAGAAAGGAAAAAGGGGAGCTAACAAAAATATAAAGCTTGCAGACAAACCAAAAAACAAACAAAAAAAATGTATGTCTGATACTGTGGGAAAAGGGTTGCACATATTTTGGGCTAAAATTGTGGATCAGCTGAAGGGAGAGAAAAGTTTTGATTAACAGCTACAGACCTTTTCCTTCCTGTCTCTTCCCCTCCACCTCCAAGGCCACAAGGTGGACTCAGCATGTGACTCCAGAAGCTTCCATGCCCTCTCCATGCCTCAGTCTGCATGAGGAGGGAGTTGAACTAGATGATCCCTCTGAGGTCCTTTCCATTTTAATCTTCTGCCCTCCAAGGGGAGAGGGTCAGGGGCCACTGGGTGGAGAGGAGGGACCCCCCAGCAGCCACAGGGGAGGATGGACCCCCCACTTAGGGCTGAGAGAAATGAGAGGAAGCATCAGGTACAATGTGAGCAACTATTGTGACACTGAAACCCTCCACTCACTACCATTGGTAAGGATCCACTCCCTGAGGCTCCCTAGTCCCCCTCCTCAACAACCTGGGCCTCCCCAAACCTCCCGGGATCCAGTAATTAGAGATAACACCTGGCTGTGTGTATATGTGCGCATGCGTGAGCGTGCGCAAGTGTGCATTCATGCGTGTGTGTGTGTGCAGCAGAGAGAACAACCAGGACTCAGCTCCAGTTACAATGCTTCAAGCATGTGTTTGGTCAGTGCCTGACTTTCCACTACAGTCTAGAGAGACATCTTAAAAGAGAAACCCCCGAGGTGGGGGACTTTAGGGGGATGGGGTTGGGGGGGTTGTGGGTGAAGAAGGGAGGGAGGGAGCACTGTACATACATCATCCCTGAAAAAAGTGTCTAAAGTTCTTACTTTCTGCTTTTGGCAAAAATATGCTCTGGTCTGATTTTGTTAACTAATTCAGCGCAATTCTGCTCTGCACATTTCAGCAAAAACCTCCCTCCACTATGGCCTTCTCTGAGGTTTCTGTAACGAGGCCTTGGCAGGGCAGTGGGCAATGATTTAAGGTCTCTTGTACAACGGCTTCTGTTGTGGTGAATTACATAAATGGTGGTGCACACTCTCGCATACGACTTTTACCTCTCTGGAGAGTCAGCTCCCAGACTAGTCTTTCCAGTGGGTTCTGAATAACCTACAAGAGGGCCTGGTGTCCTGAGTTGACTTCCCAAAGATGAACTGATGAGGGAGCAAAAGGCAGGCTGAGGGCAAAGCACAAGAGAACACCCCACACCCCCCTCCCAGGGGGGATATTTGTGACATTCTGCAGGCACTCCTGACTGCCCAAGAACAAAGGAAGGGGAAAAACCAATGGTCAACTAATAGAGATCACAGTCACGCAGGATATGAGCCTCCAACACTTTACAACAGTCTTAATGATTTACAAGGGGAAAAAAAAAAAGCAGTCTTACCAACAGCCAGACCTCCAGAAACCTACAGACTCAATTTCCTGAGGACCTAACGTCACCTTCCCCTCCATAGGATAGAAAACCTTCTATGATCAGTCACTCCTCACAACCCCAGCCAGGCCTTTCTGCCCGTAGGTCCTGTCCCTGTGTCATAATAAAACTACCTTTTACCTTTTAGCACTGAAGATGCCTCCAGAATTTTCTTGACTGCTCGTTCACATTTCACATCAATACCACTGACTCTGTTCCCTGACTCAAAGGGAAATAAACTCTGCATTTTTCATGATGCTGCCTGTAGTTACCCCATCTGTCCCAAGGCCAAATCTCAGGCTGAAGAGAATTTAGGGTGGTACCAGGATTCAGAGGGAAGGCTCTGGAGACAGTGTGGACCTGGCTCAGACCTATGGTGACCAATGGTCCTGGTTTTCCCAGAACTGTCCTGGGTTAGCACTGGATATCCCATGTCCTAGAAAACCCCCCAGTCCTGGGCAAACTGGGATGGTTTGTCACCCTGTCCTAGTTTTCTTACATCGTAGTCAGTAATTTAAACTCTTTTTTTTTTAAAGATTTATTTATTTATTTGAAGGGGAAGGGGCTGAGAGAGAGGGAGAGAGAGTCTTAAGCAGACTTCACACTGAGCACAGACCCCAACGTGGGGCTGGATCTCACAACCCTGAGATCACGACTGGAGCCGAAACCAAGAGTCTGACACTTAACCGACTGAGCCACCCAGGCACCCCAGTAATTTAACCTCTTTGAACCTTAGTTTCCTCATATGTGAAATGAAGATAATGATCACCACCTCATGTGATATTTGAGGAGTAGGGTTGATATCCACCCATAGATTGTTCAGGAAGAAAAGAGAGGATTGGGTGACAAAAGTAATGTGTTTGCACCTCTGTTCCAAGGAGGAGAGCGCTCCTCTCCCCCATGTGTTTTGACCTTTCCAAGTGTAGGTGTGAGCACAACACTTGAGGATTCTGGAACAATCCAGAACCTTGCAGGCCCTGGCTAACGCAGAAAGCTGGGTTAAGGTCTCTCCCAGCCCTGTGATTATCTGACTAAGTGTAAATGGCAGAGGCTGCTGCCTGCTTGCAGAAGTCACTTTTAGCAGCCACCACTTAGGAGTCACAAATAAGGGATTATGAAGCCTTTTCTTTTCAGCATCCTTGTTGCCCCTCAGCTATTGTGCGCAGAGATTCTTAACTAATAGCTGTGTTCTGAGTGACTATTTCCCAGTAACTACTGTTTCAGGGCTGAAAAAGGAAAAGAAGTTAATGTTTTCCAAAGACTCCCTTGCAAGCCTTTTACAGCCCAAGGGTGAATTTCACAGGCGTCTTGATCCCCGGCAGTAGAGGCTGAGGGCTGTCTTGGAGACCAGAAGCAGCAAGCAAGAACTCCCACAACAAAAGAGAGGCAAGGGATTATATATTCAAATGTCCTGATAGAAGAAGGCTTTAATCAAAGACACCATAGAAAACAAGCCGCAGGCTGATAGGGAGTATTTGGAACATGACGGTGTCAAAGGGATCCAGGCTTATTCTGAACAGAACAAAATGACTGGGGAAAATGGTCCTTCCTAGTTGAGCAGAGCTATGTCAGCACTAACAACACGAGGGGGCTCCTATTAGGAAGGTGCCAAGGGTTGGAGATTATTCAAAGTGTGACCGTCTTTACCATCCCAGCCCTCCCACCCCACCACAAATGAAGTCAGAAACATCAGAATTAGTGCCAGATCCTGATTGAAAATAGAATTTTGCAGAAGTGGAAAACTCAACATGCAAGACTCTGGCACCTGGGATAACTAACTAGTCCAAGGCAGTGGATGGCACAATTTTGTGTAATTAGGACACATTTGGGAGGAGAGAAAAAAAGAACTCTCCAATCAGGAATTTACTGATTTAGGGAGGGGGGAAAGATGGCGGAGGAGTTGTGGACCCTTTCAACTGGTCCCCGGAATTGAGCTGGATAACTACCAGACCACTCTGAGCACCCACGAAACCAGCCTGAGATATAAGAAGATCTGGATCTCTACAAACAGAATATCACAAGAGGTTGGTTTGGAGGTACAAAGTGGGGAGCACTGATTCCGCGGGCAGATATCAAAGGATAAACGGCAGCGGGAGGGTGCCTGGCCGTGGGGATCCTACACCTCCGGTGAGTGACAGCCTCGCGCGCTGCGGACGGGGCACAGACTCGCAGACCGGTAGCAGCGGGGAAAGGACTTTAGGGCAGTCCCCGAGTCGGAAACCCAAAGCTGCGGGGTCGCGCCTGCGAACTGCAGCCCCCGGGGCAGAAACCCGGAGCGGTGGGGTCGCCCCTGCTAACTGGGTGCAGCTGGCGGTTTCAGAAGCACAAAGGGCAGAGACATGCCCCGACCCGGAGGCAGGACTGGGGGTGCTGCGGAGGGGCGCACAACCCAGGCCGCTGCAGTTTATAGCAGCATGGACAGAAACGGAGAGAGTGTGGCCTGGAGAGCTCACTGAAGGACAGACTGCGGTCTCTCTGCTCTGAGGCAGAGGGTTGGAAACAGTCTCTTCTGCTCTGACTCACGGAAAAGACATGGAAAGCCGCCAGGGAAAGGCGCCAGAGAACAAAAGCCCCCAAAACTGATTCCCACTGAGCCCATCCCCCGCCACAGGGACGCAGGGCAACTCCGCCCAAACAGGGTTGCCTGAGTAAGCCCGGCAGGCCCCTCCCGCAGAAGACAGGCTGGGAAAACAAGAGGCCAGCAACCCTAAGATCCCAAGAAAACAGGTGTATCTTGCTTGGGTTCTGGTCAATAATTTGGACTCTATACATTCCCTCAAACACCCATCAACAGAATGACTAGGAGGAGGAACCCCCAAAATAGAAAAGACTCAGAGACTATGACTTATGCTGCAGATTTACAAATGGATGCAGATATAACCAAGATGTCAGAGATGGAATTCAGGCTAGCAATTGTGAAGACAATGGCTAGAATGGAGAAATCAATTAATGGCAACATAGAGTCTCTAAGGGCAGAAATGAAAGGTGAATTGGCAGAACTTAAAAATGCTATCAATGAGATCCAATCCAATCTAGATAATCTAACAGCTAGGGTAAGTGAGGCAAAAGAGCGAATAAGCAACCTGGAAGACAATATAATAGATAAGAAGGGAAAAGAGGAGGCCAGGGAAAAACAACTCAGAATCCGTGAAAATAGAATCAGAGAAATAAGTGACACCATGAAGCGTTCCAATGTCAGAATAATTGGAATCCCGGAGGGAGTGGAGAGAGAGAGAGGACTAGAAGTTGTATTTGAGCAAATCGTAGCTGAGAACTTCCCTAATCTGGGGAATGAAATGAACATTCGAGTCCTAGAGGCAGAGAGGACCCCTCCCAAGATCAAGGAAAACAGGCCAATACTCCGGCATGTAATAGTAAAACTTGCAAATCTTAGAACCAAGGAAACCATCTTAAGGGCAGTCAGGGGGAAGAGATTCCTTACGTACAGAGGGAGGAACATCAGAATAACGTCAGACCTATCCACAGAGACCTGGCAAGCCAGAAAGGCCTGGCAAGACATATGCAGGGTACTAAATGAGAAGAACATGCAGACAAGAATACTTTATCCGGCAAGGCTTTCATTTAGAATGGATGGAGAGATGCAGAGCTTCCACAACCGGCAGAAACTGAAAAAATATGTGACCACTAAGCTGGCCCTGCAAGAAATATTAAGGGGGGTTCTATAAAAAGAGAAAGACCCCAAGAGTGATCTACAACAGAAATTTACAGGGACAATCTATAAAAACAACGTCTTCACAGGCAACATGATGACAATTAATTCATATCTTTCAATAATCACTCTCAACATGAATGGCCTAAACGCGCCCATAAAACGGCACAGGGTTGCAGATTGGATAAAAAGACAGGACCCATCCATATGCTGCCTACAAGAGACTCATTTTGAACCTAAAGATACATCCAGACTGAAAGTGAAGGGATGGAGATCTATCTTCCATGCCAGCGGACCTCAAAAGAAAGCTGGGGTAGCAATTCTTATATCAGACAAATTAGATTTTAAACTAAAGTCTGTAATTAGAGAAACAGAAGGACACTATATCATTCTTAAAGGGTCTATCCAAGAAGAAGATCTAACAATTGTAAATATCTATGCCCCCAACATGGGAGCAGCCGTCTACATAAGCCAACTGTTAACCAAAATAAAGAGTCATATTGATAACCATACGTTAATTGTAGGACACCGCGAGACTCCACTCTCAGAAATGGACAGATCATCTAAGCAGAAAATCAACAAGGAAACAAGAACTTTGAATGATACATTGGACCAGATGGACCTCATAGATATTTACAGAACATTCCACCCTAAAACAACAGAATACTCATTCTTCTCGAGTGCACATGGAACTTTCTCCAGAATAGACCACATACTGGGTCAAAAATCAGGTCTCAACTGATACTAAAAGATTGAGATTATTCCCTGCATATTCTCAGACCACAATGCTTTAAAACTGGAACTCAATCACAAGAAAAAATTTGGCAGAAATTCAAACACTTGGAAGCTAAAGACCACTCTGCTCAAGAATGTTTGGGTCAACCAGGAAATCAAAGAACAACTTAAACAATTCATGGAAATCAATGAAAACGAAAACACATCGGTCCAAAACCTATGGGATACTGCAAAGGCGGTGCTAAGGGGGAAATACATAGCCATCCAAGCCTCACTCAAAAAAATAGAAAAATTCCGAATTCACCAACTAACTCTACACCTTAAAGAACTAGAGAAAAAGCAACAAACGACGCCTAAGCCATGCATTAGAAGAGAAATAATTAAAATAAGAGCAGAAATCAATGAATTAGAAACCAGAAACACAGTAGATCAGATCAACGAAACTAGAAGTTGGTTCTTTGAAAGAATTAATAAGATCGATAACCCACTGGCCAGACTTACCCAAAAGAAAAGAGAAAGGACCCAAATTAATAAAATTATGAATGAAAGGGGAGAGATCATGACTAACACCAAGGAAATAGAAACAATTATTAGAAATTATTATCAACAACTATATGCCAATAAGCTGAGCAATCTGGATGAAACGGAGGCCTTCCTGGAAACCTATAAGCTGCCAAGACTGAAACAGGAAGAAATTGACAACCTGAATAGGCCAATAACCAGTAACGAGATTGAAGCAGTGATCAAAAACCTCCCAAAAAACAAGACTCCAGGGCCTGATGGATTCCCTGGGGAATTCTACCAAACATTCATAGAAGAAATAATACCTATTCTACTGAAGCTGTTTCAAAAAATAGAAACAGAAGGAAAACTTCCAAACTCATTCTAAGAGGCCGGCATTACCTTAATCCCCAAACCAGAGAAAGACCCCATTAAAAAGGAGAATTTCAGACTGATATCCCTGATGAATATGGATTCCAAAATCCTCAACAAAATCCTAGCTAATAGGATCCAACAATACATTAAAAGGATCATCCACCACGACCAAGTGGGATTTATCCCCGGGATGCAAGGGTGGTTCAACATTCGTAAATCAATCAATGCGATAGAACACATTAATAAGAGGAGGGAGAAGAACCATATGGTCCTCTCAATTGATGCAGAAAAAGCATTTGACAAAATACAACATCCTTTCCTGATTAAAACTCTCCAGAGTATAGGGATAGAGGGAACATTCCTCAAGTTCATAAAATCCATCTATGAAAAACCCACAGTGAATATATTCCTCAATGGGGAAAAGCTGAGAGCCTTTCCCTTAAGATCAGGAACATGTCAAGGATGCCCACTCTTGCCACTATTGTTCAACATAGTACTAGAAGTCCTAGCAACAGCAATCAGACAGCAAAAAGAAATAAAAGGTATTCAAATTGGCAAAGAAGAAGTCAAACTCTCTCTTTTCGCAGACGACATGATACTTTATGTGGAAAACCCAAAAGACTCCACCCCCAAATTACTAGAACTTGTACAGCAATTCAGTAATGTGGCCATATAGACCAATGGCACAAAATCAATGCACAGAAATCAGTTGCTTTCTTATACAGTAACAATGCAACTGTAGAAAGAGAAATTAGAGAAACAATTCCACTTACAATAGCACCAAAAACCATAAGATACCTCGGGATAAACCTAACCAAAGAGATAAAGGATCTATACTCTAGGAACTACAGAACACTCATGAAAGAAATTGAAGAAGACACAAAAAGATGGAAAAATATTCCATGCTCATGGATCGGAAGAATAAACATTGTTAAAATGTCTATGCTACCCAGAGCAATCTATACCTTCAATGCCATCCCGATCAAAATTCCAATGACATTTTTCAAAGTGCTGGAACAAACAATCCCAAAATTTGTATGGAATCAGAAAAGTCCCCGAATCGCCAAAGAAATGTTGAAAAAGAAAAACAAAGCTGGGGGCATCACGTTGCCTGATTTCAAGCTATATTACAAAGCTGTGATCACCAAGATAGCATGGTACTGGCACAAAAACAGACATATAGACCAATCGAACAAAATAGAGAACCCAGATATTGACTCTCAACTCTATGGTAAAATAATCTTTGACAAAGCAGGAAAAAACATGCAATGGAAAAAAGACAGTCTCTTCAATAAATGGTGCTGGGAAAATTGGACAGCCACATGCAGAAGAATGAAACTCGACCATTCTCTAACACCATTCACAAAGATAAACTCCAAGTGGATGAAAGACCTCAATGTGAGACAGGAATCCATCAAAATCCTAGAGGAGAACATAGGCAGTAACCTCTTTGACATGGCCCACAGCAACTTCTTTCAAGATACATCTCCAAAAGCTAGTGAAACAAAAGCAAAAATGAACTTTTGGGACTTCATCAAGATAAAAAGCTTCTGCACAGCAAAGGAAACAGTCAACAAAACAAAGAGGCAACCCACAGAATGGGAGAAGATATTTGCAAATGACACTACAGATAAAGGGCTGGTATCCAAGATCTATAAAGAACTTCTCAAACTCAACACCCAAAAAACAAATAATCAAGTCAAAAAGTGGGCAGAAGATATGAAAAGACACTTCTCTGAAGAAGACATACAAATGGCTAACAGACACATGAAAAAATGTTCATCATCATTAGCCATCAGGGAAATCCAAATCAAAACCACATTGAGATACCACCTTACACCGGTTAGAATGGCAGAAATGGACAGGGAGAGAAACAACAAATGTTGGAGAGGTTGTGGAGAAAGGGGAACCCTCTTACACTGTTGGTGGGAATGCAAGTTGGTACAGCCACTTTGGAAAACATTGTGGAAGTTCCTCAAAAATTTAAAAATAGAGCTACCCTATGACCCAGCAATTGCACTCCTGGGTATTTACCCCAAAGACACAGATGTAGTGAAAAGAAGGGCCATATGCACCCCAATGTTCATAGCAGCAATGTCCGCAATAGCCAAACTGTGGAAAGAGCCAAGATGCCCTTCTACAGATGAATGGATAAAGAAGATGTGGTCCATATCTACAATGGAATATTATTCAGCCATCAGAAAGGATGAATACCCAACTTTTACGTCAACATGGATGGGACTGGAGGAGATTATGCTAAGTGAAATAAGTCAAGCAGAGAAAGTCAATTATCATATGGTTTCACTTATTTGTGGAACATAAGGAATAGCATGGAGGACATTAGGAGAAGGAAGGGAAAAATGGGGGGGGAATTGGAGGGAGAGATGAACCATGAGAGACTATGGACCTGAGAAATGAACAGGGTTTTAGAGGGGAGGGGGGAGGGGGGATTGGTTAGCCCAGTGATGGGTATTAAGGAGGGCACATACTGCATGGAGCACTGGGTGTTACAGGAAAACAATGGGTCGTGGATCACCACATCAAAAACCAATGATGTATTGTATGGTGACTAACACAACATAATAAAATTTTTTTTTAAAAAAGCAAAAAAAAAAGGAATTTACTGATTTACATAAATATTAGTGTAATCGTTGGTTTCAAATCCAATGGTGCCTCCCTCATATTTACATCCTAAATTAATGAGGGGCAGGATGCCAAGGACAGCGATATTGCTGGCTTTCGGTGGGACACAAAGCTGTCCACCAGACTGGGGAAACCTGCAAAGTAGATGTTTCTAGGTTACCAAGTTATTTTTCTCCTGTGTTTCCCACCCCTTTCTAAAGAAAATTAAAGTCTGGAACAATTAATTCCAAAGTCAAGAAATATGATTATCTGAGTAATGCATTAAGCCATGACCATTAACTAGTACTGCATGATAAATCACTCCAAAGCTTAGTGACTTAAATTAACCACAATCGTTTTATTATCTCTTCCAGTTTCTGTGGTCAGGAATGCAGGGAGGGTTCAGTGGGGAGATTCTGCTCTGGGGCCCCTCATATGATTGCAGTCAGACAGTGGCTGGAGCTAGAACAGCAGAGGAGCTGGAGAAGCTGCAGTCTTACTGGGGGCCTCCCTCATGTAGTCTCAAGGTCTCTCCATGCAGTCTCTCCACAAGTGCTGGTTGAGCTTCCTCACAACATGGCGGCCAAGTGCACCAGTGCAAGTAATTCAGCTCCCAAGGCAGCAGCATCAACTTTTATGACACGGCCTTTGAAGTCATGTGGCATCACTTCTATCACATTCTCACATTGGTTACAAGTGAGTCACAAGGCCACCTAACTCAAGGGGAATTAGTGAAGAATTCTTAATTCCTACTAGAGAAACAGCAAGCTTCCAGAAGAGCGATGTGGGGTGGGAGATATTGTGGCCATCTTTGGAAAATACAATACGCCATAAGATATGAATAACTGATGAGCCTAACCTTTAAAAGAAATTTTTGTATTTTAAGAAAATGTTAACCCAATAGATCTCTAAATTAGTGAAATATGTACTGAAAAACCTAGTGTTCACTACCTTCGACCCCTTCTTCTCCACGTTATCTCTGATTCTTCAGGGTCAAACAATAGGGTGTAATGTGATGTATTAGTTTGTTGGGGCCCCCATAACAAAGTACCACAGACTGGGGGGCTTATACAACAGAAATGTATGTCTCCCAGTTCTGGAGGCTAGAAGTCTCAGATAACGGTGTCAGTGGGGTTGATTCTTCCTGAGAACTGTAAGAGAACAACTGATCCATGCCTCCCCTTTAGTTTCTGGCAGTTTGCTGGGACTCTCTGTTGTCCCTTGTCTTGTGGAAGCATCCCTCCCATCTCTGCCTTCATCTTCACATGGCATTCTCCCTGATGCATGTGTCTCTGTCCAAATTTCCCCTTTTTTATAAGGACACCAGTCCTTTTGGGTTAGGGGCCCATCCTACTCCAGTGTGACCTCATCTTAACTAATTATATCTGCAATGGCCTTATTTCCAAATAAGGTTACATGCTGAGCTACTGGGGTTAGGACTTCGACATGTGAATTGGGGGGGGGGGGGGGGGGGGCATTCAACCCACAGCATGTCTCTTATTTTCTGAAGGAAAGAGCTTCTTTTGATTTGGTTTCTAAGAGTATGAATGGGAGAGTAGCACCCAATTGCAAGTAACATTTTCAAATTTTCTATCTTCTTTCCATGGCCCTTGCCATTCTCTCCTATCTCCTAAACACCTTCAAATTTTAAGGAAAGGTTTTCATTAGAATTTTTTTATTTTTTTTTTATTTTTAAGATTTTTTATTTATTTGCGAGAGAGAGAATGAGAGACAGAGAGCATGAGAGGGAGGAGGGTCAGAGGGAGAAGCAGACTCTCTGCCGAGCAGGGAGCCCGATGCGGGACTCGATCCTGGGACTCCAGGATCATGACCTGAGCTGAAGGCAGTCGCTTAACCAACTGAGCCACCCAGGCGCCCGGAAAGGTTTTCATTAAAGCTATTGATGTCATTAGAGTATTTTAGGATTAACGGTGTTTTTTATTAAAATGTCCATAAATAAATAAATAAATATTTTTAAATGTCATTATCAGATGTTGGTTATGGAACCTCATTCCCTCCCAAATTCTCTATAATCCTAATGTCGCTAGTTATAGAACTTCAAATTGCCTAAGATTTTTCAAGACCTTATCCTCTTTGGAACCTGGGCCTCATATCTATACAGCAACTTAGTTCATTTAAGGAGGCTCAAAGAACAATTTCTTGACTTGGGCAATGTGAAATTGTTCTCTCTTAATATTATGCAGACATTAAAAAATGTATTTCCTTTGGATGTTGGGAGCAAAAAGAAAGACAGTCACCTCCCGCTGCCTCATTAGGGAAGCCGCACGTCTTTGGTTTTCCTGACCGAGCACTTATCTTGTGCTTGATGTTTTCAAAATACCGTCCAAGCCTTAAATAGCCAGTTTCCGCTGCATCTTTATGAGATGTGAGGATTCTTGCCATTTTTAGTAAAGGAATTTGAAGCAAAAAGCACCAAGGTGACCTGTAGAGCAAAGGCAGTATAACAAATCAGGACTAGAGCCAAGTGTCTGCCATGTCATGAACTAAAACTTTATTTTGTGCAAATCCAGGGACAGATTCTCACGACCGCATCCCTTTCCCGTCTTCCCAGAAGCCAGATGCCCACTTTCCCCTCTGCTCTGCAGTCACTGGGGAAGCAGCAGATGAGGCAGGAATTAGCAGATGCCCAGCAAACAAGGACAAGGCCTAGCAGATACCACTGGAAGCAGGCCTGTTCTCAGTGTTTCTAAAACACCCCCTGGAGAGTCTCAGAAATCAGAAGAGGAACCTTTGGGATATGAAGCCCCAGTCAGCAGGTGGGCATCCCAATGCAATCAATCTTTTTACCCACTGGGTGAGGGAAAATCAGGACATGTATCAATACTAAAAATGGTATAGGAGGTGTTCCTTCTAGTCTCAGAAAACTGTGATCTTCTTGATCAGAGACTCCACTGGAAACAAGCCCTCTGAAATTCTTTGGTCTAGTCTTAAGCCAGCAAACAATAATAGCAAACTTTACGGTCTTTCCTAAATTAGGAAGGTGCTGCCAGATAGACTCCCAGACATCTTATGTGGCTGCTTCCCCAGGAAGACTTGCAGGCCCCATAACACTCTGTAGTATTTGCAGAGTTCTTGGTTTTTCCTCTGATGAGAGGAGATTGCATATCACTGGCTGGTCCTATACTTGAGTGCAGGAAAATTAGTGGCATGCAAATTATCTTATTTAAGGTAATTCAAGACTCCACCCAGACCAGCATTTTACTCTTAGGCAGGCCATTAAAGCAAAAAGCAAATGCAAATTACAAGCTCCCCTGCCGAGGTACCAAGCATACCCTTTCCCTTCTTTTCTCTTTAGTCACTCACTTTAAAGCCGTGATTGCCTCTTTACTTGGCAGAAGTATAGCTAGTAAGGTATATTTTGCTGTGATTGTAGGATACTCGGGTGGAATAGCATATGATGTGGACCTCTTTCTAAGCAAGAAAATAAGTTCAGGCTTCGCATCTTCATATCAAAATGCCATGTTGGTCCTGCACACCTAAATTCTAAGCACAGGGATCTAAGCATTTAGGTCTATTTTCCTAATCAATACTAGGAAACTCATCCCATTTCTCAGTTCATCTTAGTTTAGGTTTTCAGGTATAAAATTTTTACATTCACAATGTTTATTATTTATACATGTCTTAATGATTTTATTTTTAAAGAGTTTTTACTACAATCACCTCAAATCTTTTTTTTTAATAATGTGAACATGGTATTAATAATAAATAAAACACATAATATTCAACACTGAGAATTTCCTTAAAAATCATTGTGTTTTGGGGTGCCTGGGTAGCTCAGTCGTTGGGTGTCTGCCTTCAGCTCGGGTCGTGATCCCGGGGTCCTGGGTCCTGGGATCAAGCTCTGCTTCGGGCTCTCTGCTCAGCGGAAAGCCTGCTTCTCCCTCCCCCACTCCCACTGCTTGTGTTCCCTCTCTCGCTGTGTCTCTCTCTCTGTAAAATAAATAAATAAAATCTTTTTAAAAAAAAATCATTGTGTTTTGTTCACAGGTTGACTAGAGAACACTGGTAAAAGATAACCAGTTCTGTTATTTTGCTGGACACACTCATACTGCCATACTGGAAGTTAAGATACTGAAATCTCTGTATGAATTGTTTAAAGCCACTGTCCTAAGCCTCCTGAGGACCTACCACAGGCACTGAACTCTGCACCTCCCCTGGAATCTCTCCCTTATTCACCTTCTCCAGGATCCAGCAACCAAAGGGGCCCTAAAGGACCAACTCCAAACTATGACCAGTTGCCATTCTCTCATGTTGGTGATCTTGTCGTTCTGGCTATGTATTTTAATATTCCCCTTAGAGGGAAGGTTTTTGCTACTCTTGCATCCCTTTAGTGCTAACAATAGCTTCGCACTAATTTTTTGCAAACAATATTCTTTTTTAAAAAAAATTTTTATTGTTATGTTAATCACCATACATTACATTAGTTTTAGATGTAGTGTTCCATGATTCATTGTTTGTGTATAACACCTAGTGCTCCATGCAGAACATGCCCGCTTTAATACCCATCACCAGGCTAACCCATCCTCCCACCCCCCTCCCCTCTAGAACCCTCAGTTTGTTTTTCAGAGTCCATCGTCTCTCATGGTCCGTCTCCCCCTCCGATTCCCCCCCTTCATTCTTCCCCTCCTGCTATCTTCTTCTTCTTTTTTTTTCTTAACATATATTGCATTATTTGTTTCAGAGGTACAGACCTGAGATTCAACAGTCTTGCACAATTCACAGCGCTTACCAGAGCACATACCCTCCCTAGTGTCTATCACCCAGTCACCCCATCCCTCCCACCCCACCCCCCACTCCAGCAACCCTCAGTTTGTTTCCTGAGATTAAGAATTCCTCATATCAGTGAGGTCATATGATACATGTCTTTCTCTGTTTCACTTATTTCGCTCAGCATAATACCCTCCAGTTCCATCCACGTCATTGCAAATGGCAAGATCTCACTCCTTTTGATGGCTGCATCATATTCCATTGTATATATATACCACATCTTCTTTATCCATTCATCTGTCGATGGACATCTGGGCTCTTTCCACAGTTTGGCTATTGTGGACATTGCTGCTATATACATCGGGGTGCACGTACCCTTTCAGATCCCTACATTTGTATCTTTGGGGTAAATACCCAGTAGTGCAATTGCTGGATCGTATAGTAGCTCTATTTTCAACTTTTTGAGGAACCTCCATACTGTTTTCCAGAGTGGTTGCACCAGCTTGCATTCCCACCAACAGTGTAGGAGCGTTCCCCTTTCTCCGCATCCCCGCCAACATCTGTCGTTTCCTGACTTGTTAATTTTAGCCATTCTGACTGGTGTGAGGTGGTATCTCATTGAGGTTTTGATTTGGATTTCCCTGATGCCGAGTGATTGCAAACAATATTCTTAATCGACTGAGCCCCCCAGGCGTCCCATAAACAATATTCTTTTAAGGGCAGGGTAGTGGTGAAGAATACAGATTCTGAAGCTGGACTGCTTGGGTTCAAACCCTGGTTCAGCCTCATATTTGTCCCTGTGAACTTACTGCGTTCTGTATCTTCTCCATACCTCATTTCTTTCTCTGTGAGTTGGAGGTAATAGTGGTATCTCCTCATAGGATTGTTGTGAGTAATCAACAGTGAAGATAAGTCAAGTGGTTAGAACATGCCCATAGTAAGCTCAGCACATTAGCCATTATTACTGAGCATCTACCATGTGTCAGGCACAGTACTAAATGCTTTCTGTTATCTTATCCCCCCAGCACCCCATCAAGTAGGTATTATCACCCCTATTTTAAAGAGAACTGAATCTCAAAGAAATTAAGGAAGGTTACCATGCTGGTGATGGATAGAGCGGATTTAAATTCCTATCTCTGGGGCACCTGGGTGGCTCAGATGGTTAAGTGTCTGCCTTCGGCTCAGGTCATGATCCCAGGATCCTGGGATTGAACCCCACATCGGGCTCCCTGCTCAGTGGGGAGCCTGCTTCTCCCTCTCCCTCTGCCTGCCACTCCCCCTGCTCGTTCTCAATCTCTCTTTGTCAAATAAATAAATAAAATCTTAAACAAAAAAAGAGAAAGTACGTTCATTTTAAAAAAATAATAAATTGGGCGCCTGGGTGGCTCAGTTGGTTAAGCGACTGCCTTTGGCTCAGGTCATGATCCTGGAGTCCCGGGATCGAGTCCCGCATCGGGCTCCCTGCTCGGCAGGGAGTCTGCTTCGCCCTCTGACCCTCCCCCCCCTCATGTGCTCTCTCTCATTCTCTCTCAAATAAATAAATAAAATCTTTTTTAAAAAATAATAATAAATTAAAAATAAATTCCTATCTCTTTGACCCAAAGTCTATGCTTTCCCCTCTGATTTAGAGTCTTCCCTGGTAGAAGTAACATTTGGCAGCAAAGAAGAAAGAGAAGATGCCATCTGCTCCAGGTGCCTTTGTTAAATGCCAAGTATGTGAAGATGCTAAGTGGATACAGACACCTTGCAGAGGATGGATGGCAAATGGAGTTCCCGCCTAACTAGAAGAGTTAGAGCTCTTATTAACAACAATGTTCTCCCACCACCCCAGCTTTGGCAGGCATTCCCGACCCCTCCTGTTCCCTCACTCCCAGACCTAGTCAGTAAGCCCCTCAATTCTGTTCCAGTGGTGTCTCTCACATCCCTGCCATTCCATTCATGCTTTGTGCTAACACTCCATTTCAAGTTCTCATTACTTCATGTCTAGATCATTTCAAAAGCCTCTTAACTAGAGTCCCAGCCTCCATGTCTCTAAGTCACCCCTCCTGCAATCACCACATTATCCCTAAAGAAACTGCTTCTATCACATGATTTCACCACTCAAATTCCCCACCCCTGCCACCGCCACACACACCCTGTGACTACCCAGTGTCTACTGACTGTAGTTTAGCTATTTAGAATGACCTTCAAATTCCTTCTTAATCTAATTCCAATCTTTATTTCCAAACTGCTCTCCCAGGATTCTTCTGTAAGAATCCTATGATTTAGCCAAGATTGTTGCCTTGTTATTCCTTAACCATGCTATTTCCTTTCCCACCTCCAAGTCTTACCCACTCCATTCCTCATGCCTGGCCCATCCTCCTCCACTCTTCTAAATCCTGTATGTCCATCATACCCCAATTTGACCACCCTCTCCACTGTGACACCTTCCATGCCCACTCCAGGGAAGTCAATCTTCTCCTTTGTCTGACTTACACCCCTCATTTGACACCTAGATCCCACTGCCTTATATTATAAATTTGCTCTTTGTTTGTACATGCTCTGTTTTCCCAAGTACCTTGTGACTGCCTTACAGCCAGGGGATTGAAGGAGATGAATGGTGGGAGGGTTTTGACAGGGAGGTGGTGGTATAGCCTGGTGGTTAGGCCTTTGGGCTCAGGAATCAGACAGCCTGGGTTTGGATCACAGCTCTGCATTAACTACCTAACTAGGCAATCTTTATCAAGACAGCTAATCTCTCAGTGTCCCCATCTATAAAACTAGGACAATGACTGTTCCTTCCTCATAGAGCTATTGTGAAGACTAATGAGCTGGTATGTAGAGAGCCCTTATCCAGGGCCTGGCACATAGATAAAGCTCAATCACTATTATTTGTTATTACTTTTATTATCGAACCAAAAGAGAGAGTGCATGATGTACTAGACACCAAATAAATTACCTTATTTAATTTGTATGACAACCCTATAAGGTAATAGATCATGCCTTAGCTCTGCCCTAGCTCTGGAGCCTTCTCACCAGCCCTGAATCAGGACTTTTCCATGAGAGAGCAGCTCACCCCAGTCACGGGTAAGCCATGTTTAATATCCCTGTTGCAGCTGAACTTAATTCTAACAGGCACGATTGCTGTCACTCTGGTGCTGGAAATAGCAGCACTTCTCTCTAGTGACCACTAGGAACTTCATTTCTAGTATTCAAAAAATTCTATTAGGAGGGAATAACCCAATTTAAATCTTTCCTACATTGGTCAGCTTTTCTTTAGAGTGAGCAGGAGGATATGAGATTGAAGAATAATGAGAGAGAAACAGAGAGAAACATAGAGATTCTTTCCAAAAAGGCGGGGAGGAGGCAGGATTGGACTAAACTCAGGGACCCTAGGCTGCCGCCACCATAACCCCCTAGGGACGCTGGGGCAGATGTGGTTTCACTGTTGACACAGTCTCTTCAGAGAATAACGTGGCTGTTTCGAGCTGTGTAGATCTTAAGTCCAGCCTCAGGTCAGAAACATGCCTGGAGCTAGCTATGGGTTGTTTTGGCTATGATTTAGCAATTAAGTCATGACCTTGGTCTGTCCTTTGTGCATCTACCTAAGAAATGAAGGAAAGTAAAACATAAAAACACTAAGTAGGTGCCCAAATCAGTGGCACAACACCCCCTCATCCCACCTCCTTCTTGCTTGTTGGAAGAGTTTGTCCTTTCACCAGAGCTGTGAGTTCTAGCTACTCCCATTCTCAGATTCCTTGTAGTTGGAGCATAGATATGAGACCTAGCTTAGTCCAATTAACCTGTAAAGTCTGCTAAGAGTCTGATGGGAAACTCTTTCTCCACTGGATATAATCTTGTTGACATGGGGTGCCTGGAACTGCTGCAGCCATCTTGTTAGTATGAGGCAGACAGGATTGACATACTGAAGAAGGACAAAGCCAAGAGATGAAAGATATCTGGTTCCTGATGACATCATTGACCCAATCTTTTAAAATTGGACTGAATCCAACTTATTGGTATATGAAGTAATAAATGTCTTTATTGTTTAATTAATTTTGGTTAGATATGCCGTTACTTGTCACCAAAAGCATCCTTAATGGTGCAGTGGCCAAAAACATTTCAACCTTCAAAGTTGTAATGCTATAGGTTACCCTAGTCAAAACAAATGTATCTCGCCCTTGCTAGCATGTTCTTCCCCAATTTCTAACTGGAGACAGGTTAGGGAAATATGCTATACCCACTTTATGGAAGATTATACAGTTAAGTAATCCATATTTGAAACCTGGTTTACCTCTGTGACCTTGGGCAAATTAACTTCTCTATGCCTCAGTTACATCATCCATTAAATGGGAAAATAATCATCCTGCCTCCTAAAATTGGATCCAATGAGCTAATACATTGAAAATACTTAGAACAGTGCCTGGCCCACAGCAAGTCATCAATCAAACATTAGCTTTGTTTTCATCCTCCCAGCAATGTGCCCTTCCCCAGGTTTCCAAGGCATTTTGCTGTCACACTTTCCACCTACATTTTCCTTTGCCAAGCATTTCTGGGAATAGCTGAAATGTGGGACAGACACAGTCAGCTCAATCCTCTTGTTAGCACGCATATCACAAGATCATCAGAAAAGGAGTTTAAGAGAAAGTAACAAATATCTTGTCTGGAAACACCGTATAGAAGCCCAAATTCCCTTCATTCCCAAGATCCCATGCTCTGGATGTCCTTTACCCTATGCACTGAGACAGAGGTGGCAAGGACTATGGGGGTTGCTTGTCCCACAGGCCCCTGGGGTGTGCCCTTAGCATGGAGTGTGTCTCTCATACATCTATAGCCCTAGTAGAAAGAAAAACCCACAGATCTTCTTATATCTTTGCTACTTGCCATTTCTCCTCTTCTTGGGCTTGTTTGCTGGGCCAAGAATCTCATCTTGTCTCTTTCTCTTGGGAGACTTCTTTTTCCATGAAACCATGATTGTACATCCTTTGTCTGGCTACCACCCACCAGGGATTCAGAGTCTGCTTCAGCTTCTTACATCTGCATTATGCTTGTCCATCTAGGTTGGCTTTCAGCCAATACTTCTGTATATCTAATCTGTAGAGCCCTTGGCTGCTTCCAAAATATTTTGGCCCAAGTTATTTAATCCTCACAAAAATCTTGTGTGGTGCAT
Organism: Neomonachus schauinslandi; assembly: GCF_002201575.2. Lineage (NCBI taxonomy): Eukaryota > Metazoa > Chordata > Mammalia > Carnivora > Phocidae > Neomonachus > Neomonachus schauinslandi. The sequence goes on along the minus strand of NC_058404.1, from coordinate 158,856,793 downwards.
GTTTTCATTCCAAACCTGACTCCTTGGGGGCTTTTTCCTTTTCCTGTAGAGATCAAGGGCAGGGGGCAATGGGACAAAAATTTTTCACTTTCTTTGCAGTATGGGTCTGAGGTGATAAGGACTTCATCTGGTTTTACCTCAGCCAGTGAACGTTCGAGGAGAGAGAAAGCAAAGACCCTGCAGGAATCACCGGAAGTCCACCAGAAACTCGAGAACTTGGCTTTTGAAGGAACAACAAATACCTGATACTTCTCTAGGAGGAAGGATCAGGTTCTGACTAGTGGTGGGCCAATACAGAAGAGAGGGAGAAGGAGGAAGAGGCTCTGGAAACTAGCTGGCATAACCAAGTACTTCCTGACATGAAATCTTTTGCCTTTTGTATGAAACCAAAGCAGCACAATATTTGGCCCCCTTCGGATTAAAGATGCTCTATTGATTTACTTATCAGAGAGCCCCTCAAACATTTATATTGGCAATGACTAGGCTAGAAACTGACCCCACCCTGCCCCCTTCAGGGGTGGGGGTTCAGATTCTCTGTGAACAGTTGATGCACAGGGAGGTTTGCTGAACAGGATTGCAGATTCGTGGAGCCCTGGTTGCTGCGTTCTGGAAGGTAGGAGGAAATGGGGGCCTCTGCGTGTGGGCTGGTACCACACAGCTCTGCCACCTCAGTATCTGTCTGAGCTGCCAGACTCTTAGAAAAGTTCTTTTCATTTCTTCAATTTTATTGAGTGCCAGGTTGGGAGGCCTGGAGAGGGGTCAGGGACTCAACCATTGTGTTAACCAGAGCAGTACCAAGTGACAAATAAATGTTGTTCTTTCCTTTTTATCTTTTTCTTTTCTGCCTTCCAGGAAGATTAAAAAAAAAAAAAACAACAACTCACTTTTTACTTTCAAGCACACCCTGTTCCTTCACAAGGAAAAAAGAAGCCCACAGAGCAACATTTATTCATAGTCTCTATTCAGCTCTCCTTGCTTGTTTTTGGCTCAGGGTTTAGCTAACTGGTTCCCACAGAGCAAAAACCAGCGGGGGAGGTGAGGTTCAGAGTAGAGAACAGTAAAGAGACCTGCCCTTCCAGAATGCAATGGAAAACCACAATATTTCTAGATGAGTGGCATGAGCACAGCGGTGACTTTATTCTCTATTTCCCCCTTTGGATGGGAGCCTGCCTACCTCAGGGCTGGCCAGGCTCACCTACCCATTCCTGCCTGTGCATGTCCCCTCTCTGAAAGGGGCTGCCTTGGGGGGAAATTGAATGGGCTCTTGGAGTGGCTTTCATGATGGAGTGATTCCCTATCTTAGAAGGAGACAAGTGAGCCATCCTTCTAGCTGCTCAGGGAGAAAACCCTGGAATCATCCCTGATTCCTCTCTTTCTCCCTTCCTACTTCCAGTCCACTAGCATATCCCGTCGGCTCCACATTCAAAATTTCTTCAGTATCTGTATCAGTAGGTATCTATATAGATAACCATCTAAATCATAAAAGTCAGTATCTATACCCATATGTGGTTCAACAAGAGAAATAGAACCAGTTGGAGAGGCATAGTAAGAGATTCATTGCAAGGAGTCGGCTTATATAATTGTTGGGCTGGTTAGGAGAGTCTGAAGTCCGCAGGGTGGGCCCTCAGGCAAGGCAAGCAAGAATGCTGAGGCGCCAGGTGAAGCTGTTGTCCACCGGCAGAGTTGGTTCCTCATCCGGGAACCTGCTCAGGTTCTGAGGTCTGCTCAGAGGGATCTTCACTGATTGAATCAGGCCCACCCTGAATCTAGGATAATTTCGCTTACTTCAAGTCAACCCACTAGGGACTTTCATCACGTCTACACCCAGATTAGTGTTTGATTGAATAACTGCTGACTGTAGCCTGATTAAGTTGACCCGTAACACCTGCCATCCCGTTGTCGAAGCCACCGTCATTTCTCCTCTGAATTACCGCTGCGTCAGCGTCTTTACCAGTTTCCCTGTTTCGGCTCTGATCCTCCCTGCCCTTCCCCCTCCCCCAACTGTTTTCAGCAGAGTAGCTGGAGGGATCATTGCTCCATTGCTCAGAGCCCTGGTGATGGGCACAATGATGGTTCCCCAAAGATGTCCACGTCCTAATCCCCAGTACCTGTGAGTATGGTATCTTGAATGACAAAAGGGACTTTGCAGGTGTGTTTACGGGATGGGGGCGGGGAAATGGTCCTGGATTACCAGGTGGGCCCAATCTAATCACATGGGTCCTTAAAAGTGGAAGAGGAAAGCCGAAGACTGAGAGAACTTGACCCTCCACTACTGGCTTTGAAAATGCAGGAAGGGGCCACCAAGCCCCCAGCAAGAACAGGGGACCTCAGGTGTACAACTTCATGGAACTGAATTCCTCTAGCACCCCTCAGAGAGCAACGAAACAGGATCTCCCACAGAGCTTCCAGGGTAAGGAATGCAGCCCTGCGGATAGCTTGGTTTTATCCTGGTAAGACAGTGTTGGGCTTCTGATCTATAGAACTGTAAGATACAAATGTATGTTGTTTAAGCCACTAGATTTGTAGTAATATGTTTTGGCAGCAACTTCCAGTCCCACTCTGTAAAAACCAAGCTCCTCAGAATCCCCACCTCCCCTTCTCTCTGATCTCATTTCCTACTACTCTCCCCCAGGCTCCCCTCACCCCCTCCATCCACTCCAGGGCCTGGACCAGACTGAAGCTCATGAGGCATCAGCCTTGAGGTGCCAAAAAATTCAGTAATCAAGATAAAGAACATTTTAATGAAATACCAAAATTAATGCAAAATAATCCATGGTACACAAAGTATAAAAACTTGGACACAAGGCAGGATTCAACCCTGCATTTGTACAGCCCGCCTCCTGCTAATGCCAGGTCTGATCTTTGTTGCTCTCAAACTCCCAGCACTTTCCCATTTGCTTTTGCCCCAAACACCGGCAAGACTTTCTCCCTCACCTGCTGCAGGCTTTGCTCAAGTATCCCCTTCTTATGAGCCTTCCCTGACCCTCTATTTAAAGTAGCAGTGTCCCCCCGAGTTCTCGGCTCCTCCGGGGCGGAGATTGGGAGGCCGCCATTTTCACTCTCCGCCTCCAAAGCGGTACGGAAGGCTCGCAGGGAACAAAGGCCCCGGAGAGCAAACCCCAGCAGATTACTTAGCTGGGAGGGGGCAAGGGCGGGGCAATTCTGCCTCCGGCAAAGACATTTGGAAACCACGGCAACAGGCCCCTCCCCAGAAGATCAGCGAGAATAGCCAGCCAAGACCAAGTTTACCCATCAATGAGAACGGCAGAACTCCAGCTCTAGGGGACTACTGCACATAGAATTCATGGCTTTTTTACCATGATTCTGTAGTCTTTCAAAGTTAATTTTTTTTAACTGTCTTTTTTTCTTTTTTTATTCTTTTTGAATTTTTCTTTTTCCCTTTTTCAACCAACATCTTATCAATCCCTTTTTTTTTTTAAAAAAAAACATTTTTATTTTTCATTTTTAGAGTCATATTCTATCCCTTCATAGTAGTTACCCATATTTTTGGCTTATATATATAAGTTGTTCTCTCTTTAAAATTTTGAGATAGTTTCTTCTAACAGATCAAAATATACCCTAAATCTCTAGTATATGGTGTTTTCTGTTCCCCTGCCTGATCACATCCTCTCCCTTTTTTTTTTCTCTTTTTTTAAATCCTCTTCTTTCTTTTTTCAAACAACTTCTTATCAATTCCTTTTATAAAATTTTTTATAATTTCCATCTTTACAGTCATATTCCATCCCTTCATCATATCAACCCTTATTTTTGTACATATATAAGTTTTTCTTTCTTTAAAATTTTGGGAGGCACTTTCTTCTAAAAGACCAAAATACACCCCAAATCTAGTGTGTGGCACTGATCATATTTGATCACATTCTGGTTTTTTTTGTTGTTGTTTTGTTTTGTTTGTTTTTGTTTTTATCTTTATCTTTTTCTTTTTTTTCTTTTTCTTTTTTCTCTCTTTCCCTTTCTTTTCCCACTGCTTCAGGTTTTTTCTGATTTGTTTAGAGTATATTTTCTGGGGACGTTGTTACTCTGCTAGCATTTTGTTCTCTCATTAATCTATTCTCCTCTGCACAAAATGACAAGACGGAAAAAATCACCTCAACAAAAAGAACAAGAGGTAGTACCGACTGCCAGGGACCTACTCAATACGGACATTAGTACAATGTCAGATCTAGAGTTCAGAATCATCACTTTAAAGATACTAGCTGGGCTTGAAAAAAATATGGAAGTTATTAGAGAAACCCTTTCTGGAGAAGTAAAAGAACTAAAATCGAACCAAGTAGAAATCAAAAAGGCTATTAATGAGGTGCAATCAAAAATGGGGGCACTAACTGCTAGAATAAATGAGGCAGAAGAGAGAATCAGTAATATAGAAGATGAAATGATGGCAAATAAAGAAGCTGAGAAAAAGAGAGATAAACAACTACTGGATCACGAGGGCAGAATTCGAGAGATAAGCGATACCATAAGACGAAACAACATTAGAATAATTGGGATCCCAGAAGAAGAAGAAAGAGAGAGAGGGGCAGAAGGTATAATGGAGCAAATTATAGCAGAGAACTTCCCTAATTTGGGGAAGGAAACAGGCATGAAAATCCAGGAAGCACAGAGAACCCCTCTCAAAATCAATAAAAATAGGTCAACACCCCGACATCTAATAGTAAAACTTACGAGTCTCATAGACAAAGAGAAAATCCTGAAAGCAGCTCGGGAGAAGAGATATGTAACCTACAAGGGTAGAAACATTAGATTGGCAACAGACCTATCCACAGAGACCTGGCAGGCCAGAAAGGACTGGCAGGATATATTCAGAGCACTAAACGAGAAAAATATGCAGCCAAGAATACTATATCCAGCTAGGCTGTCATTGAAAATTGAAGGAGAGATAAAAAGCTTCCAGGACAAACAAAAACTAAAGGAATTTGCAAACACAAAACCAGCCCTACAGGAAATCTTGAAAGGAGTCCTCTAAGCAAAGAGAGACCCCAAAAGCAACATAGACCAGAAAGGAACACAGACAATATACGGTAACAGTCACCTTACAGGCAATACAATGGCACTAAATTCCTATCTTTCAATAGTTACCCTGAATGTAAATGGGCTCAATGCCCCAATCAAAAGACACAGGCTATCAGACTGGATTAAAAAACAAGACCCATCGATATGCTGTCTGCAAGAGACTCATTTTCGACCCAAAGACAGCCCCAGATTGAAAGTGAGGGGGTGGAAAACCATTTACCATGCTAATGGACACCAAAAGAAAGCTGGGGTGGCAATCCTTATATCAGACAAATTAGATTTTAAACCAAAGACTGTAATAAGAGATGAGAAAGGACACTATATCATACTTAAAGGATCTACCCAACAAGAAGATCTAACAATTGTAAATATCTATGCCCCTAACATGGGAGCAGCCAATTATATAAGCCAATTAATAACAAAAGCAAAGAAACACATCGACAACAATACAATAATAGTGGGGGACTTTAACACCCCCCTCACTGAAATGGACAGATCATCTAAGCAAAAGATCAACAAGGAAATAAAGACTTTAAATGACACACTGGACCAAATGGACTTTACAGACATATTCAGAACATTCCACCCCAAAGCAACGGAATACACATTCTTCTCTAGTGCCCATGGAACATTCTCCAGAATAGATCACATCCTAGGTCATAAATCAGGTCTCAACCGGTACCAAAAGATTGGAATCATTCCCTGCCTATTTTCAGACCACAATGCTTTGAAACTAGAGCTCAATCACAAGACAAAAGTCAGAAAGAACTCAAATACATGGAGGCTAAAGAGCATCCTACTAAAGAACGAATGGGTCAACCAGGAAATTAAAGAAGAATTTAAAAAATACATGGAAACCAATGAAAATGAAAACACAACTATTCAAAATCTTTGGGATGCAGCAAAGGCAGTCCTAAGAGGAAAGTATATAGCAATACAAGCCTTTCTCAAGAAGCAAGAAAGGTCTCAAGTACACAACCTAACCCTACACCTAAAGGAGCTGGAGAAAGAACAGCAAATAAAGCCTAAACCCAGCAGGAGAAGAGAAATAATCAAGATCAGAGCAGAAATCAATGAAATAGAAACTAAAAGAACAGTAGAACAGATCAACGAAACTAGGAGCTGGTTCTTTGAAAGAATTAACAAGATTGATAAACCCCTGGCCAGACTTATCAAAAAGAGAAGAGAAATGACCCACATCAACAAAATCATGAATGAAAGAGGAGAGATCACAACCAACACCAAAGAAATACAAACAATTATAAGAACATATTATGAGCAACTCTATGCCAGCAAATTAAATAACCTGGAAGAAATGGATGCATTTCTAGAGATGTACCAACTACCAAAACTGAACCAGGATGAAATAGAAAACCTGAACAGACCTATAAACACTAAGGAAATTGAAGCAGTCATCAAAAATCTCCCAAAAAACAAAAGCCCAGGGCCAGATGGCTTCCCAGGGGAATTCTACCAAACATTTCAAGAAGAATTAATACCTATTCTTCTGAAATTGTTCCAAAAAATAGAAATGGAAGGAAAACTTCCCAACTCATTTTATGAGGCCAGCATTACCTTGATCCCAAAACCAGACAAAGACCCCATCAAAAAGGAGAATTACAGACCAATATCCCTGATGAACATGGATGCAAAAATTCTCACCAAAATACTAGCCAATAGGATCCAACAGTACATTAAAAGGATTATTCACCATGACCAAGTGGGATTTATCCCTGGGCTGCAAGGTTGGTTCAACATCCGCAAATCAATCAATGTGATACAATACATTAACAAAAGAAAGAACAAGAATCATATGATCCTCTCAATAGATGCAGAAAAAGCATTTGACAAAGTACAGCATCCTTTCTTGATCAAAACTCTTCAGAGTATAGGCATAGAGGGTACATACCTCAATATCATAAAAGCCATCTATGAAAAACCTACAGCGAATATCATTCTCAATGGGGAAAAACTGAGAGCTTTCCCCCTAAGGTCAGGAACGCGGCAGGGATGTCCACTATCACCACTGCTATTCAACATAGTATTGGAAGTCCTAGCCACAGCAATCAGACAACAAAAAGAAATCAAAGGCATCCAAATTGGCAAGGAAGAAGTCAAACTCTCACTCTTTGCAGATGATATGATACTTTATGTGGAAAACCCAAAAGACTCCACCCCAAAACTGCTAGAACTCATACAGGAATTCAGTCAAGTGGCAGGATATAAAATCAATGCACAGAAGTCAGTGGCATTCCTATACACCAACAACAAGACAGAAGAAAGAGAAATTAAGGAGTCGATCCCATTTACAATTGCACCCAAAACCATAAGATACCTAGGAATAAATCTAACCAAAGAGACAAAGGATCTGTACTCAGAAAACTATAAAATACTCATGAAAGAAATTGAGGAAGACACAAAGAAATGGAAAAACATTCCATGCTCATGGATTGGAAGAACAAATATTGTGAAGATGTCAATGCTACCTAGAGCAATCTACACATTCAATGCAATCCCCATCAAAATACCATCCACGTTTTTCAAAGAAATGGAACAAATAATCCTAAAATTTGTATGGAACCAGAAAAGACCCCGCATAGCCAGAGGAATGTTGAAAAAGAAAAGCAAAGCCGGCGGCATCACAATTCCGGACTTCCAGCTCTATTACAAAGCTGTCATCATCAAGACAGCATGGTACTGGCACAAAAACAGACACATAGATCAATGGAACAGAATAGAGAGCCCAGAAATGGACCCTCAACTCTATGGTCAACTCATCTTTGACAAAGCAGGAAAGAATGTCCAATGGAACAAAGACAGTCTCTTCAACAAATGGTGTTGGGAAAATTGGATAGCCACATGCAGAAGAATGAAACTGGACCATTTCCTTACACCACACACAAAAATAGACTCCAAATGGTTGAAAGACCTCAATGTGAGACAGGAGTCCATCAAAATCCTTAAGGAGAACACAGGCAGCAACCTCTTTGACCTCAGCCGAAGCAACTTCTTCCTAGAAACATCGCCAAAGGCAAGGGAGGCAAGGGCAAAAATGAACTATTGGGACTTCATCAAGATAAAAAGCTTTTGCAAAGCAAAGGAAACAGTCAACAAAACCAAAAGACAACCAACAGAATGGGAGAAGATATTTGCAAATGACATATCAGATAAAGGGCTAGTATCCAAAATCTATAAAGAACTCATCAAACTCAACACCCAAAGAACAAAGAATCCAATCAAGAAATGGGCAGAAGACATGAAAAGACATTTTTCCAAAGAAGACATCCAAATGGCCAACAGACACATGAAAAAGTGCTCAGTATCGCTCGGCATCAGGGAAATCCAAATCAAAACCTCAATGAGATACCACCTCACACCTGTCAGAATGGCTAAAATTAACAAGTCAGGAAATGACAGATGTTGGCGGGGATGCGGAGAAAGGGGAACCCTCCTACACTGTTGGTGGGAATGCAAGCTGGTGCAGCCACTCTGGAAAACTGTATGGAGGTTCCTCAAAAAGTTGAAAATAGAGCTACCATATGATCCAGCAATTGCACTACTGGGTATTTACCCCAAAGATACAAAAGTAGGGATCCGAAGGGGTACGTGCACCCCGATGTTTATAGCAGCAATGTCCACAATAGCCAAACTGTGGAAAGAGCCAAGATGTCCATCAACAGATGAATGGATAAAGAAGATCTGGTATATATATACAATGGAATATTATGCAGCCATCAAAAGGAACGAGATCTTGCCATTTGCAACGATGTGGATGGAACTGGAGGGTATTATGTTGAGTGAAATAAGTCAAACAGAGAAAGACATGTATCATATGATCTCACTGATATGAGGAATTCTTAATCTCAGGAAACAAACTGAGGGTTGCTGGAGTGGGGGGTGGGGTGGGAAGGATGGGGTGACTGGGTGATAGACACTGGGGAGGGTATGTGCTCTGGTAAGCGCTGTGAATTTTGCAAGACTGTTGAATCTCAGATCCGTACCTCTGAAACAAATAACGCAATATATGTTAAGAAAAAAAAAAAAAAAGAAGAAGAAGAAGAAGGTAGCGGGAAGGGAAGAATGAAGCGGGGGAAATCGGAGGGGTAGACGAACCATGAGAGACGATGGACTCTGAAAAACAAACAGGGTTCTAGAGGGGAGGGGGGTGGGAGGATGGGTTAGCCTGGTGGTGGGTACTGAGGAGGGCACGTTCTGCATGGAGCACTGGGTGTTATGCACAAACAATGAATCATGGAACACTTCATCTAAAACTAATGATGTAATGTATGGGGATTAACATAAGAATAAAAAAAAAATTTAAAAAAATAAAAAAATAAAAAAAAAAAATAAATAAAAAAAAAATCAGAATAAAGTAGCAGTGTCCCTCCCCAGCACTCCCTGGCCCCTCCCTTGCTTTATATTTCCCCAAACATGTTACACATCTAATATTCTAGTTTATTTACTACTGTAGGGGGTAAAATTTCTCTTCTATCCTCCTAGGGCTTCGGCTGGGATTGTCTTTTATAGATTAAGAGGAGAAGAGCGTACAAATTTCATTTTAATAAAAGTTTGCCTGGGGCCCCTGGGTGGCTCAGTTGGTTAAGCAACTGCCTTCGGCTCAGGTCATGATCCTGGAGTCCCGGGATCGAGTCCCGCATCAGGCTCCCTGCTCGGCAGGGAGTCTGCTTCTCCCTCTGACCCTCCCCCCTCTCATGCTCTCTCTCTCTCATTCTCTCTCAAATAAATAAAATCTTAAAAAAAAAAAATTGCCTGTACAGAGGAGTCTTCACAGGAAAACACAGACCCAAAGAAGTATCTAGGCCCAAGTGCACTTATATACTAAGTTGGAAAAAAGAGTGACAATTGTGGAAAAGTAACTAAAATACATGGAGAGACTAGAAGAAGATAAGAGTTATAAGTCCTGTGTGTACAAATTTCCCTCAACCTCAACGCCGTCTTTGGTGATAAAAATTTTCTTTTTCCTCCCGGTATTAGGAGGGCATCTTTCACACTGGGAGTTTCATCTCCTGTTTTCAGGAAGAAAAGGAAAGGTCAGAGTGCTTTCCTTGTACCTGTTGTTTTTCAAGTGACTTCAGCTCAAAATAATATTCTAAAGCAGCATATTTTGAGGTGGTCTGTTCTGAACCCCTTTGTTACTTATTGTTTGCTGGTATTTCATCAAAACCTAAGAGTATGTGGCATGTGGTAGGCCCTCAGGTAGGAGTGAAGGAGAAGGAGGGAGGGAGAGACCGAGGAAGTGTGGAAAGTGTCAATGGCAGAACAGGGTGTGTAAGTACATTCAATGAAGAACTTTCTTGTTGGTTTATTGAAGCCTTAAATCCCTGAAGAACTGTAGTAAATTTCAGTCTGTCTGTTTAAGGAAACGTTGATTTATAAGCAGGGTTATTTTTTCCTCTCCCAAAGGGGAAAACCATCAAAAGCCAGTATGTTCTATTAGATTAATTAGCAGATTTGGATTAGCTGTGGACTTTCTTTTCTAGGACATTAGCTCAATTCTGTTTCCACTGAAATTCTGAGAAATGTTTGAATCCCATGCAGTTTCCCCAAAATCCTTTGAGATAGTCTCCGCAAGCTATATTTAACAATCCCTAGAGATTTTATTCTTGTCTAGTTTACCCTCAATTAAAAATTCCATTTTGATCCCTTTTCTCTATTTTTTGAGTGGATTCTAATGGATCTATTGTCAAAGATTAGTGATAACTTGCATTATAAAATGTTTTTTTATGCCACAGTAAACAGAACATTGTAATAAATGTCTTACAAGGTTGATTAGGTTGGAAAGGAGACCCAAGTTTTACCACTCTTCATTGACTGACCAGCACCCATGAGAGTCAGGGTTTAGCTGGAATATATGAGCTGGGGTTTAATTGGAGTGAATTACAGTTGGTGGCACAGGCTGAATCCTGAGGATTGTGGGCCCAGATGGCCAATGTGGGCATTTGTAGGACAATGAAGCTGAGGAAGTGGGTTAGGAGAGAGAAGGGAGGGGTGGAAGGAGGCAAAGATGGGGAGGTGGGGAGCAGGGGGGAGAGAGAGACTCAGAGACAAACCAGGAATAATGGACTCCATTCCTGAGTGCTCTTCCAGTCCCCAGCCTTGAGTCTTTGCTGCCTGTCCATGAACCCCCATGAGCTCTCCCCCACAGCCTTCCTTGAGCTAAGCTGAGGGGTTCTTTGTTCCTTGTACTTGGAAGAGCTGACTGGATTGTATATTCTTGAAGATGGCTATTGAAAAAGCAAAAATTTCTTTGTGCATACTTGGGAAACCACAGGCAGGTTCATGCAGTCTTTTCCACTGGAATTAAAGAGTGGGTTTTGATGGTTTTAGTGTATGAAAGAAAAATTAGAAGAGAAAAAAAAATTCAACTAAATGTAGTATCTTGGAATGGATCCTAGAACAGAAAAAGGATCTTGGTAGGAAAACTGGTGAAATCGGATAAAGTCTGGAGTTTGGTTAATAATCATAGTAACAGCGATTTCTTAAATTTGACATGTGCCATGGTTACGAAAGATGTTAATGTTAAGGTAACCTGGGTGAAGGGTATACAGAACCTGTGCTATCCTTGCAGCTTTCCTGGAGGTCCAAACTTATCCCAAAATAAAAAGTATATTAAAAAAAAAAAAAACTTTCGAGGCACCTGGATGGCTCAGTCAGTTAAGTGACCAACTTTTGGGTTCAGCTCAAGTCATGATTTCAGAGTCGTGAGATTGAGCCCCACGTCAGGCTCCGAGGTGGGTATGGAGTCTGCTTAAGATTCTCTCTCCCTCTGCCCCTCCGCTGCTTGTGCGTGCTTTGTGCACAAGCTTGCTCGCTCGCTCTCAAAAACTCTCAATTCCTAGACTGAGAAGGAAGTAGTATGATGAAATGGAAACCGCAACTATAATAGGGGTCAGAAAAACTAGAGTGAAACCTGGAGAAGCTCGGTTTAAGTCCATGCTTGCTTCTTCCTAGCTGTGCAGCCTTGGCCAAGATACTTCACCTCTCTGATACTCAGTTCCCTCACAAATTCCTAGTGGACTTTGGGGGAAGTGAACAATGCCCCTGACCATGATAGCATGGCAGGATGAGCCGGCGGGGTGGGGGGGGGGGGCGTGGTTGGTGGTGGTATAGGAAGGAGAGGGAGCTGGTCTAGGCTGGACACTGGGACTGCATATAAACGGATTCAACCCTTGGCTTGTGGTACTTTATGCACTTTGACAAAGAGAAAAGATCACCGTCTTCCATGTCATGATGAGAGCCTCTTCAGAGATGTATGTTATGTATGTAGAAAATTACATATCGCTATGTACACACATTTCGTGGGTCACCTTTCAGGTAATATGTCATTGGCATCTTTAATGTCTATAGTTGTCGTCATAAATATTTTAACTGCAGATTAAAACACATGTTTATATATATGCCTCTAGTGCATAGAATGTTTTATAAATATATTTATAGATAAATGTATATAAACATATATAAAATATACAATGGTGAATATGCTGCTTTGGCATATATATGCCAATGTAACATACTGGTCAAGACAGAGGCTAGAGTGCGGTTCTGGGTATGAATTCTAACTCTACCACTAACTGTGGTGCCCTGTGCTTCATTTTTCTCACACGGGGAAAAGATAGAATGTGCTTCCAAAGACCATTGAGACAAGCTGATGTAGTTTATGCAAATAGAATGTAATGTCTGACCGTAAACACTCAAAGACTGGCTTTGATTATAACTAAATTGTGACAGTTTGTAATAACTTGAACATTACAGAAATGTAAAAATCTTCCATAATTCCACCCCCACCACCCAGGATGTTCACTGCAACTGTTTGGTGCCCATTTCTCCTCTCCCGCTTCCCGTTTGGGGTCTTTGAATTTTCCTAGTCCATTTGTGTGGACTCCTTCCATTAAAAATAGTAGTCCTTTGTCTTTATTGAATACTTCCCCCAATCTGTTGTTTATTTTTTGTTTTGATTGTTGGCTTGGAGGTTGCATGGAGGTTTGATAAACATGATTTCATAGCTTATGTGAGTGATATTTCTTTTTTTTAAGATTTTATTTATTTGAGAGAGTGCGAGCGAGCATGAGCATGAGCAGGGGCAGGAGAGAGGGAGAAGCAGACTCTCCGCTGAGCAGGGAGCCCGATGCGGGGCTCGATCCCAGGAACCTGGGGTCATGACCGGAGCCAAAGGCAGACACTTAACTGACTGAGCCACCCAGGTGCTCCTGTGAGTGATATTTCTGTTCATACCCAGCCTGATTTCCTTTTCTTGAGGAAGTTCAGGGGGGTGTAGATAGAATCAAGACCTTGAGGAAAGGGGCTGGATTTGGGTGCTCTGTGTCCGGTCCATCATGGTGGCACCTTCTGAGATGTCCTTGTTCCCATCTGGTCTTCAGTTCTGCATCCATGCAGATCCTAACCTGAGGCCTCTTCAGGTCCACTGTCTGCCAGTGCCATGACTGGGACCCTCCTGGCCACATCACTGATCCTGTCCTGTTCTGGCAGATGTTTGGGCCAGCTCGGGCCTTCTCAACCTATATGAGCCACACACCATTTCTCCCCTCCTCGCCTCTCCTGCATGAGGCTGAGCTTCAGGAACTCTGGGGTCTTCTTCCTGTTCCTTTCATTCTTTAGTTTACAGGTGTATCTTCCTAGGAAGCCCTATCTGAACAAACTTCATAGGTGGATGAATATTTGTGCGCCAGGAGCTGGTGAGGTTGGGGGTTTTTTTCGGAATGACAGCTGTGATGGAGCTTGAATTGGGGTACGGATGCAGCAGAGGCCTCTGCCAGCTCCTAAGGGGGCTCTGAAGGTGGATGACCCCTCAGAGTCCTCCTAAGGTAAAGCTAGTAGGCCAGAAGAATCATTACTGGTTTTCTCTAGGGAGGGAGTGTAATCTTGGGCTAGGCAGCCTCTTGCGTGCCCTGGGGAGGGACTCCTGGTGAGATGTCCGTGCTCCTGGAAGCTGGAGGGAATGAGTGTTCAGTCCTGAAGGGGGTATGTGGGCAGCCACCACGGCATCCCCCACTGGCCTCTGAGCTTTCTTTGTGCCCCTGGCCCCTCTCTCTCCTCACTCATCGGACTGTAGACTCTTTATCGAGTCTAGAAGGGATAGCCTGGCTTTCGTATATTCCCTTCCCAATTTATTGTGTTTGCCCTGAGGCCTGGGATTTTGAAATTCCAAAGCCAAAAATGAGTGTCCTTTGTTCACATTCTGCTGTGTCATCGTTTCCCTGAGACAACGGAACAAAATGCCTGGCCACCTAAACAGTGGGGCTGGGAAAGAGTGACAGGAAATACCAGGACAAAGTTTCAATGTATTATCCCGCCACACTCGGAAAACAGTACACAACATGTATTTAAGGTTTACGTGAAGCGAACGACCCAAAATGATGCTCCACAGATCCTTACCTGGTGAGGACATAGAGCAGAGAAAGGGATTCTGAAAAAGGCGCCAGAGCACACCTTGTGAGAGAAAATCTTTCAGAATCCTCAGGGGTTGGGATAAGAAGGGATCGGTAAACTCTTCAGCCAAAGGGAGCATAGATGGATTTAGAAATCTGAGAGCCTGAAAGCGGGATCTTTTCAGACGCTGGAAGAGGTGGGATCCAGAGAACAGAATGCTTCTTGACAGGAGGCAAGTCTCTTCCATCTGAACTAAAGGGGAAGAGGAGGGTGGGAGTTGCACTCTGGGGGAACGCCAGGGAACCATGGGGTTTCCCTCCAATGGTGTCTTTTCACTAAGAAGCTGGAGGCAAGGTCATTCCATGCAAGCAAAGGAGGAAATGCTCTCACGGAATGAATTTTGACAAGAGAACCTTGAAATAGCTCAAGGGAGCAAAAGAAAGCCCTTCCCAGGGACAGAGGGAAGAAGTGTCACTGGACAGCTCAAGAACCCCACAGATATAGGCGTTACTCACTGAGGTTGGGAGTGTTTCTCTGTTCACATTCAGAACAGCACAGGTGTGGGCTCAGATAAGGAAGGGTGCTGATGGATTGATTAGTTGATTTTTTTTTAACTTAAAATTAAAAAGAAATTGAGCTATAACTGACATATATTAGTTTCAGATGTACAACATAATGATTCTAGGGGCGCCTGGGTGGCTCCGTCAGTTAAGCATCGGACTCTTGGTTTCAGCTCAGGTCATGATCTCCAGGTTGGGAGATCAAGCCCCCTGTTGGGCTCTGCACTCTTCGGGGGAGTTTGCTTCTCCTTCTCCCTCTCTCTCTGCCCCTCCCCTTGCTCTCTCGCTCTCTCTTTCCGTCTGAAATAATTTTTTTTTTTTTAAGATTTTATTTGTCAGAGAGAGCATAAGCAGGGGGAGTGGCAGGCAGAGGGAGAAGCAGACTCCCCTGCCAAGCTAGGAGCCCAATGCCCAGACTCAATCCCAGGATCCTGGGATCATGACCTGAGCCGAAGGCAGGCATTTAACAGACTGAGCCACCCAGGCATCCCTGAAATAAATAAATCTTTTTTTTTTTTTTAAGATTTTATTTATTTGACAGAGAGAGACACAGCAAGAGAGGGAACACAAGCAGGGGGAGTGGGAGAGGGAGAAGCAGGCTTCCCGCGGAGCAGGGAGCCCAACGCAGGGCTCGATCCCAGGACCCTGGAATCACGACCTGAGCCGAAGGCAGACGCTTAACGGCTGAGCTACCCAGGCGCCCCTGAAATAAATAAATCTTAAAAAAAAAAAAAAAAAAGACAAGGCTGTGAACATAAAAAGAAATAAGTACTGCTACACCCTACAGCACGGATGAGCCTTGAAAATATTACGCCAAGTAGGAAAGACCAGACCAGAAAGACCACATACTGTATGATTCTATTTATGTGAAATGTTCAGAATAGGCAAATCCATAGAGAAAAAGCAGTTTTTGCCAGGGTCTGAGGAGAGAGGGAAATGAAGAGTGACTTTTTTTTTTTTAAGATTTTATTTATTTACTTAGAGAGTGAGAGAGTCCATGTGAGTCGGGGGAGGGGCAGAGAGAGAGAGAGAGAGGGAGACAGAATCTCAAGCAGACTCTGCACTGAGCATGGAGCCGGAAGTGGGGCTCGATCCCATGACCCTGAGATCATAACCTGAGCTGAAACCAAAAGTCAGATGCTTAACCAACTGAGTCACCCAGGTGCCCCAAGAGTGACTTCTTCAGTGACTTCTTCAGCTCACAAAGGAAGTGAGCTTCCTTGTGGCAAGATAAAAATGTTCTGGAACTCGATAGTGGTGATTGTTGCACAATACTATGAATGCCACTGAATTATACACTATAAAATGGTTAAAATGGTGAATTCTATTCTGTGTATTTGTGTGCAAGCGTGCACGTACACACACAACTCGAGGCTGTGGAAAAATTCGGGGAAAGACAGCACAGGTGTTTCATTTATTATAATTGCCGCCACCACCACCACCTGCCCAGGACTTAGGCCCAGCCCTACATCCTGGCCAGCCTCCTTCCCCTGATTCTTGACCTGCCCGCAGCTCTGCAGACCCATGTGTCCTGCCCATAGGTATGGATAGATGGCCTCTAAACTTCCTTCCAAGTCTGAGACCCTCTGATCTTCTGATTCATCTGTGGGACACTCCTTCCCATAGACTCTCTTACTTAGAGATATACCAGTATGACCTACAGAGGGAGGAGCAAGAAATCTGGAATCCACTGAATCCACATTCAGATCTCTCCTTTGTCAATGTACTTGCCATATGACCAGAGGCTCCGTGAGCTTCCTGCTTCCTTGGCTATAAGGGGGAGATTATGACTACCCCCTTGCCAGAATGCGGTAGGGATTAGCAATGTCCGTGGGGCTGGCACAGAGTAAAAGCTAAATACATATTTCTAATTGTTGCCTTTTTTTTTTAATCAGAGAAACTCGGAAATTCCTATCAAGAAGTAGCTTTTTAACCACCACCAACGTAGTGGGATCTAAATTTTTAAATCTACTTGTCAAAGCCCAGAAATTTCTAGGCCCTATTAGATACTCATGGGATCAGAATTACCTTTGAGGCAAGCCTTGCCAAAGTTAGATAACAGCTAAGTAATAATAATTAGACTTTATATGTGTCAACCAGATTTGCTATAGATTAGGGCTGAAATGAGGGCATAATCTTATGTAAAAATCAAAGCCACATGATCACATTATCTCAACAGGAAAGAAAACAACAGAATTACAACATACCACGGCCCTTTATGTGAAGGAACTAAGCCCTGGGCTGCCCTCTCAGCAAAAATCTGCTTTAACATAAGCCAATAAGACAATAAATGGGAATCCAAAATAAATTCGGAGTAAAATCTAAGATGTATCCATGAAGGAGGGAGGCTAAGGTGTTGTGGTGCTGCTGCCCCTCCTAAGGACTCTAAACCCCTGAGGCCTAACTTGTCATTCTGTAAGAGGTTCCCACGTCTCCAAACCTTTCTTTACTTATGTTGGCAAAACCCTGCAGACTGCTAGTTGAGAAAAGTTAGTGCTCCCCAGATTTTCCATGAGCTCTTAGTTTGAGCCCCCCTCCACCCCAAAGCAGAATCTGACAGAAGCACTTGGTGTAGGGAATTTACCAGAGAGATCATCTGAAGTAGGAGTGATGGAGCAGGGAAGGTGATGTCAAGAAGGAAAGTGTGTTATCAAGGTAAGAAAGTACAGGTTTCCTACCACTATACCTAAAGGTGAGCCTTTATCACCAGCTTCCATCTCCCAGGGATTGGAAGTTACTGAGAGGGACATGAATTCTCCTGTACCTGGGGTTATTCTTACCTGTGGGCTGAGCAAGGTCTCATGGTGTTGGAGAAGGCCCTGGGGCAGGATGCTGAAGGACAAGACCTCACACTTACAAGAGGGATGCTGTTGGTGAGAGTAGCCATGGCTGAGCTCAGAGGTGGCCAATGCAACATAATGTGGGCCACCAAATATGTTTCAGCACTCTTACATTGCCCAGCCTCTCTTGCAGCAAGGTTGTGGTCATGTGATTCTTGAGTCTTCATGGAGGCATCTGACAAACCCAAAACCGTACTCTTTCTACTCCTATCCACTTCACCAGGGAGGCAACAACCTCAAGGCAAGTGAAGGATGGACATAGGAAGGAGTTTTCTCAAAGTCAGGCAACAGCTTCAGCATGGGAACTGTGAGGATTAGGAGATCCCTTTTCTGTTCTTTTCCCTCTGAGGAGCTAGATCTAACAACAGGAAGCTGGCATGTTTTGATAGAACTTCTCATCTTCTTGTAAATGTATATGTAAACTTAGGATATGTTTAAAAAGTTCTGGGTTTGAGGCACCTGGGTGGTGCAGTCGGTTGGGCGACCAACTCTTGGTTTCAGCTCAGGTCCTGATCTTCAGGGTTGTGAGGTTTAGCCCTGTGGTGGAGCTCTGTGCTCAGCAGGGAGTCTGCTTGGGATTTTTTTTTCTCCCTCTCCCTCTGCCCCTCCCACTCATATTCTCTCTCTCTCTCTCTCTCTCTCTCTCTCTCTCTCTCTCTAAGTCTTTTTTTAAAAAAGTTCTGCAGGGCTCCTGGGTGGCTCAGATGGTTAAGCGTCTGCCTTCGGCTCAGGTCATGATCCCAGGGTCCTGGGATTGAGCCCCACATTGGGCTCCTGGCTCAGTGGGGAGCCTGCTTCTCCATCTGCCTCTCTCCCTGCTCATTCTCTCTCTCTCTCCCTAGCTCTGTGTCTCAAATGAATAAATAAAATCTTTAAAAAAAAAAAAAGTTCTGCATTTGAATTCCATTGGTTTGGTTAAAATCACCTGTCCATCCCTGAACCAGTTACTGTGGCTGGGGTGTGGAAGATTCTGATTGAAGAGTCCTAGATCATGTGACCTATACATATCAGCCTTGTCTACAACCCTTGAAGGTGAAGCCCAGTAGTAAATCAGGGTGAAATTACTTTAAGAAAAGAATAAATAAATGCTGGATAGTAAAAGCAACATATCTACAGCACCCTCTTGTTTTTTAACTCTTTGAGGTATCACTTAAAGCAGGTGAACTATACCAACCTTAACCATACAACTTGATAACTTTTTACATACACACTTGGATAATCACCACCCAAATCAGTATTTTCAGAACCTTCAAAGTCTCTCTTGCGCCCTTTCCTCCTCATAACTCCCCAAAGATAACCACTACTCTGACTTCTAACACCATAGATTATTTTGCCTGTACTTGGACTTCATATAAGTGGAATCTTTTGTGTTTGGCTTCTTTCTCTCAACATTATGTCTGTGAATATACAATGGGATAGTATTCAGCCGAAACAGATGAGATCTTGCCATTTGCAGCAACATGGATGGTCCTGGAGGACATTATGTTAAGCGAAATAAATCAGAGAAAGACAATTACCATACGATTTCATTTATATGTGGAACTTAAAAAACAAAACAAATGAACAAAAGAAAAGCAGAAACACATGAATACAGAAAACAAATGGGTGGTTGCCAGAGAGGAGGGGCGTGGAGGGATGGGCAAAAGGGTTAACAGGAGTGGGGATATAGGCTTCCAGTTACGGAATGAATAAGCCACGGGGATGAAAGGTACAGCATAGGGAATATAGTCAGTGGTATTATAATAGCATTGCATTTTGAGAGATGACAGCTACACTTGTAAGCCCAGCATAACAAATAGACTTGTCAAATCACTTGTACACCTGAAACTAATGTAACATTGTCAGCTATACTTTAATTTAAAAAAATGGTTAAGATGAAAATAGAGTACACCAAGAATTGGGCCACCTAAAGAATAATTACATTTAAAAACAAAAATAAAAACAAAAATTACGTCCGTGAGATCCCTCCATGTTGTTGTGTGTAGGAGTAGTTTATTCTTTTTCTTTGCTGTGTAACATTTCATTCTATAGAATATTATCCAAGCCACTATTGACAGACACTTGAGTTATTTCCAGTTTTTGACTATTAAGAATAAAGTTGGCATGAGTATGCTTGTACATGTGTTTTGGTGGACATGAGCACTCCTTTCTCTTGGGTGTGTATACCCAAGAATGGCATTGCTGGGTCAAAGGATATATAAATATTTAGCTTTAATAAGTATTGCCAAACAGTTTTCACTCCCACTAGCAGGGTATGAGAGTTTCAGTTGCTACATAGTCTTGCCAATGGGGGTTTTATCAGAACTTCTAATTCTCTACTCTTTTTGATTTGTCAAATACCCTTCTCAAAGAGATACAGACATTTGTGAGTGGACTGCAAGACTCCTAGCCATGGAAAAGGTTCCACAGACCAATAGTTAAAGTCTTAACTTAAATGCTCAGTCCTGACCCTAAGGGCAAGAGGAACTCAGAAATGGGAGAGATCAGCACCGACATGGGAGAGAGAAAACTTGGGAGAGGTTGAAATGTGTGGGGCTTTGACCTGTCAGTGGGATTTGAATGAAGGAAGGGGCACAAGAGGCCTCCTGTCAGAGTGCACAGCTTGAACAAAGACAGAAACGTAGGAAAGAGCTTTGAGAGCGATCCGGGGGAACACTGACCTCACTTGAGCAGAGAGTACTTCTTGAGAGAAGCAGTTCACATGGCTGAGTTGGTCAGGAGAGGCCAGGCCTAGAGAGGGGCTTTGAGGTCAAGAAGTGGACTTGGACTTGGGTGGCTGAAGAAGGGAGGCGAGTAGGGTGTTAACCTAGTACATGCAGTCCTGAGAGGAAGCAAGGTATGTGGGATGAGGGTCAACTGGTCTCATTCAGTCTCCGTTTTTTCCTACTTCTTGCAGTGAGGAGCATCTTACCATGATGAGGAGGATAATCATTTATCTTTCAACAAGGCCCTTGAATGTAAGCCAACTTCTTCATTTGGTTCTCAGCTGAAGAGATAGATCTGTTCCTGTGCTAGGGACAAAACCAGATGTACTGGATTGAGAAATGGTATAACCACACAATGTATGTTAGAGGCATTTTAAGGGATTCTCTAGAGGCTAATTTTGACTTTATGTGATTCATACTGTATGGGCTGAATTCACTAGATTAGAAGGCTTGTGGCAGGTGTATTTGTATAAGGGGGTGAACACAAGTCTGGGCTATGGGCCCTGAGAACGGAGAGGAATAGCTCCACTTCCTCTGCTGTCCTTCTAGAACTCCCCATGACTGGGCCCATTTATCTCCCCACCTGCAGACCCAGGCCTGCACTGATCAGTTGATTCATTTGTTCATTCATTCACTTATTCATTTAGCAATCTTTCACTAGATGCCTAGTAAAAGACCAGTACTGGAGTTGGAGATGAAAACACAGGGTTTCTGCCTTCAAGGAGGGAACACTGACACGAAATAATTGAACGCAAATAAGATATGAAAAGGGCTATAATAAAGATAATGTAGAGGATAGTAGGGGACATCAATTCTACCTGAAGAAGTCCAAGAAATATTTGAAGCTGAGTCTTGAAGGATGACTTGGAATTCACCTGATAGACAAGATCAGGGGATTGCCTCTCAAGCGAGACAGAGTGAGCCACAGCACGTGAGGAAGACAGCAAATGGTGTGGCTAGCGCACAGAGTTATGTGCGGAAGTGGCTGGAGATGAGGCTGAGACTGTGAAGGGCTGCAAACGGCAAGCTAATGAATATGGACTTCACCCTGTGGACAATGGGGAATCACTGTAGGGTTTGAGCCAGAACTACATAGTCCAGCATTTAGAAAGCTCACCCTGAAGCTTTGTGCTGGCAGTACCATAGCCGATGAGGTTTATCTGAGGCGCGATTATTGCTAATTGGAACCTCATGCTGGCACTAGTGTGAAAGGTGAGGCAGAAGGAGTGAGCATAGAGACAGGAAATCAATGTAAGCATTATTGCATCAGACCTACTAAAAGAAGATACAAGCTTAGGGGCGCCTGGGTGGCTCAGTCGTTAAGCGTCTGCCTTCGGCTCAGGTCATAATCCCAGTGTCCTGGGATCGAGCTCCACGTTGGGCTCCTTGCTCGGCAGAAAGTCTGCTTCTCCCTCTCTCTCTGCCTACTTGTGTTCTCTATCTCTCTGTCAAATAAAGAAAGAAAATCTTTGGGAAAAAAAAAATAAAAGAAGATACAAGCTTAAAATGGGCCCATCCCAGACATGATGGAGAACAGGAAATGGCTCTTGAGGAGGTAAAAATCTATAAGACTTAGTGAGATTGGGGGAGGAAGGGGAAGGCCAGGAGGAAAGAATTGGGAGGACGCCCATATTCCGTCTGGGTGGATGATGGGGCTGTTATTTAGGAGAGGACATGTTGGAGAAAAGGAAGGTTTGGGCAGGAGAGGGAAGGGGTAGAGAAAATTAATTTTGGTCATTTTTGTACTTGAAGTATCTATGGGATAGAAGTAACACATATAGTCGGATGTCCAATCTGGCATTCGGAGTTCTGAGCTAGATATGTAGATTTAGGATCATCAACACATAAGTGCTAGAGAAAGCCTGGAGTCCATTCAGAGAGACATGTAAGATGAGAAGAAAAGAGGACTATGCCATGGAGAGCACCAGACTTTAAGAGGAATGTGATCAAATGCCCCTCCCTCCAGTGAAGGAGACAGAGGAGCCGTTTAAAAGATAGGAATAGGGACACCTGGGTGGCTCAGTCATTAAGCGTCTGCCTGTTCAGCTGCTCAGGTCATGATCCCAGGGTCTTGGGATCAAGCCCCGCATCGGGCTCCCTGCTCAGCGGGAAGCCTGCTTCTCCCTCTCCCTCTCCCTCTCCCACTCCCCCTGCTTGTGTTCCTCTCTTGCTGAGGTCTCTCTCTGTCAAATAAAGAAAATCTTTAAAAAAAATAAAAGATAGGAATAAAGCTAGAAGAAACTGCAAAGTGTGTGCGGACCATCTCTTCTTGTTCCTGGTGTATCCGTACCACATAGAAGTTTCCAGCTCATAGTTGTTGCATGAATTAATAAACAAATGGAGTGGTTCCATAAAGATAAGGAGGCATTTCCAGAAGAATCCACCTGCAAGTGCTCTGAAGAGGTCACTGATGCAAGATGAGAACTACGTGTTCCCAGACTGCTGTGCACCTGAAGCGGGAAGCATTAGGACAGCCCCAGCTACCCCAACCCCAAGGGCTCAGCCTGAGTCACTCCCCTGCACGTAGACCTGGGGTGTGGTTTCTCCAGTGCTGACCATAGGACGCTCCTTCTATCGTGACTGTCCTCCCCAAGCCCTCCCCAACCACCCGATGTCCTACAGCTGGATCGCTGCCCTTGGCTCAGTTCCCAAGTTCCTACTTTAGCACATGACTGTGTTAGTTATCGACTGCTAGGTAGCAAATCACTCTAAGACTTAGCGGTTTAAAACAACACCTATTCTCTCACAGTTTCTGCGGTTATAAATCTGGACATAGCTGGGATCTTTGTTTCAGGATCTCAAAAAGCTACAATCAAGTTTCAAATGAGTCACGATCCATTTCCAACTCACTCAGTGGGTATTGGCCGTTCCTCACAGGCTTCTGGATTGAGGGCCTCAGGTCCTTACCGGCTGTGGGCCATAGGCTTCCCTCAGTTACTTGCTGTATATGCCTCACCAACAAGGCATCTGACATCATCAAAAACAGTGAGAGAGTCTGCTAGCAAAACCCAAGTCACAACCTTTTGTAACCTAATCACAGAGGTGGCATCCCATCATTGTTGCCATATTCTATGAGTTACAGACAAGTCACCGGGTCCAGCCCACAATCAAGGGGAGTGGAATTACACGAGAAGGTGAATGCCCAGAGGAAGGAATCACTGGGAGTCATTTTATTTTTTTCTTCCGAATTTTTATTTAAATTCTAGTTAGTTAACATATAGTATAATACTAGTTTCAGGAGTAGAATTTAGCAATTCATCACTTACACCTAACACCCAGTGCTCATCACAAGTGCCCTCCTTAATCCCCATCACCCATTTAGCCCATCCCCCACCCACCTCCCTCCATCAACCCTCAGTTTGTTCTCTATCATTAAAAGTCTCATGGTTTGCCTCCATTGGGGGTCATTTTAGAAATCTGCCTATCACAACCACCTAGAACCTCTATTCTTCCCCTAAACTTAGGATCTGTTTTGCTGAGGATAATTCTCTGGTAGTCCTCTTCACCATCTTGGTTGAACTAAAGCAGAAAAATCTTATAATCTTAAATTTTGCTATACTAATAATAGCTAATGCTTATCTGGTGCTAACTACATGCCAGGATTTACGTGAGCATTATATGAGCTTTATAAATATTAACTCAATCCTCATAACAACAGTGAACCCTCTTGCTAACTCATTTTATAGACAAAGCACCTGAGTCACAGGAAGTCTCTAGCCAAAGGTCACACAGCTATTAAGTGGTAGAAATGGGATTTGAGATTCCAGAGTTTGGTTCCAGAATTCCTACTGGTAACCATTCTGCTAGTCTACAACTTGAATATAAGCTGGGGGGTGCAATGTTGTCCAGTCTCAGCATGTTATGATATTAAAACAAAACATTAAAAACATAAAACATTGAGTAACCAAAACAGAAATTCCAACATTTAATTATCATTAAAAGATTCTGTTGAAACTCTCCAGCAACATGTTTTGTGTCTCAGAGCCCTTCATTTGCCAAGTCTCCCCTTCAAATGTTCTCTGAAACCCAGCCCGGGCTATTTTTCGTTTTCTTTTTCCCTATTTCTCGCTTAGCTACTTATTATATAGGTTGACTTGGTCTTCTGGCTTCATTCTTTATTATATTGTTTATTTAGCCCATGACCTGAATTTTACAGAGCAAAGGGTAATCCTGGAATTAACCAAGCCACCAGGAATTTACCTCCTTTCTTCCTAGTTGTCCCATCTGGTTTCTCTTTCCCTATTTCTATGTCAGAAGGAAAACACAGAACATGTAGACAGAATTCTCCTAAGTGAGGAGAGGAGAGGGAGAAGCTGAGCAATCAAGAGAAAATTCTCGGGGCGCCTGGGTGGCTCAGTCGGTTAAGCGACTGCCCTCGGCTCAGGTCATGATCCTGGAGTCCCGGGATCGAGTCCCGCATCGGGCTCCCTGCTCGGCAGGGGGTCTGCTTCTCCCTCTGACCCTCCTCCCTCTCATGCTCTCTGTCTCTCATTCTCTTTGTCTCAAATAAATAAATAAAATCTTAAAAAAAAAAAAAGAAAATTCTCTTTAGGTGGTGGAGGATGTGGAGGGGAGAGAGGACTGGAGGCTAGGAACACATAAGCTGATAATCCTGGTCCTTGTCACATTCCAAGAGATATGTGAGTATTGTGCAATGTTCTGTCACAGATGAGGCTGCCAAGCGGAGAACCTTCTCGGATCTCACTCATCTCGCTCTTTCCTCTGAGGCTGTGAATTGGGTTAAAGCACTTGGAGAATCAGGGAGAATGGGAGATGCTTCCTGTTCTCCAACCCACTCTGCCAACCAACAGACCCCGGGTCCCCACTTTGCTTCCAAGCCTGGAGTCTCTTCACCAGAAGCTTGCAAGAACTGATTCGGGAAAGATGAAGTAGCCATGCTTCATTTTCTCTCAGAGTAAAACAGGACTGTTAAATCCTACAGTAGCTTCCTCTGCAAAGTCCCTCCTCCAGTGGTCCTTCTTATCTGTTCCTGCTGCCAACACCTCCATTCATTCATAACTTCTGCACTGATCTCTTCAACTGTCCCCTAAGTCGTACCCCACTTCCTGTCTTTCTCCACCTCAATCCATTTTACCTGCCACTGCCAGTTTAACCTTCCCCAATGCCAATCTAATCTTACGACCCCTTTGCTCAAAATCTCAGTTGCTCCCCTTTCTCTGTAGATTCTCATCAGAACCTTCAAGATCCCCAGAGCTCTTTCTAGACATTCTTCTACACGTATTGTATGATCCATCTAACATAGATGACTCGCTGACTGCCAAGCGCCCTGTACGTCTCTGCCCCCGCCCCCTACCCCTATCATTCCTCTCACCTCTGAAACCTTCCCTCCCCCCCTCCCATGGTAACGAATGCAAAGACCATCAGAAATGACCTCCTCCCTTAAGGAACATATCCAGATAATTACAACTTACTATGATTCGTCCCTTCCTTCATTTCCCATATCATTCATTTTATCTACTTCATGGCATTATTCCACTTATACCATAATGCATGTGCCACTTAATTATTAGAAAGTACATGCTTTGAGAGAAGTGTTTTCTTGTTGAACTTCAAATATCCCACAGTGCCCAGCAAGAAGTCTTAAATATGTACATGTTAAACATTCAGTAAGTAGTATTTGAATTGAAGCTTGGACTTCTCTGGTCCTAATTTATTATCTAATTTATCGTTTTACATCTTTTTTTGGAATAAGCAAGACACGTTCCTTTGAAGAGGGAGGGCATGAAGAAAAGAACTGTAGAGGCCCTTGACCTGGGCAGTCATGGTTATGTACATTACATAGCTTACATTTCATCAAAGCCCATGAGCATTTAGTCTCTGGGTGTTACCTAGTGAGCAATGCTTTTAACTAACCTGACCTCATGCTTTTCAACCCTGTCACCTACCACTCTCAGAGGGAATGTGGCACAGGACATGTCAAACAGGAAAGACAGTTACAACAAGTCAAGTCTACAAATACCCATTCAACACCTACTATGAACCAGCATTCTGCTAAGTGCTGGGGACAGAGAAATGAACAAGAATGATATGGCAAGGGTGCCTCTGAAATATAATTCCAGTAGGAGTAGCTACCAGGTACTGATAGCTTATAGACCAGGCCCTGGACTCATGTCTGACATGCATTATTTCACTTAATACTCACAGCAATCCTTAGCATCACCCTCATTTATAGTTGGGAAAATGGAGGCTTAAAGAGGTTAAATATTTTGCCCTGGATTAGCAGGCAGTGGAACTAGGATTTAAACCTAGGGTTTATGACTTGGGTGCATTCTTAGAAGCACTTACTCTGCTTCCTCAATATGTTTCTGTTCTGCTCAGAATAGGTTCTTGCTCCTTTTATTCTTTGAGTCTTGCAATGTAGCTTTGGGTGAAGGTATGTATAACATAAACAATCTTGCCTTGCTTTGCCCCTGGAGATTCCATATGTCCATAGAGAAACCTCCCCCTGGATTTCTCCAACATTCCTTCATCTATAACACTCAGACTGAGGGAGCCTGTGGGCGGAGGGAGTGCAGGCTCATATATCTATCTTAAAGGTACCCCTTCCACATTCCTCTACCCTGATACCCTTGACTATGTGTTTCATCCATTTCTACTGTATGAGTTTTTGTAAATCTCTTCAAATCCTTTGTGGAGCAGGTAATGCGTAAGTAAATCAAATATGCCTAACACCTGCTCAGTATGTCACATTAATGTAGGCTAAAAATGCCTGATGTGTGAAGAAGCCTGAGAGAATGTCTTCTATGGTTTTCATTTCACTTCACAGAAATGTTTCTTTGGGGTTATTGGGCTCCTCACCCCCACTGCTTCTGGACTACTCCTCTATAATTCTTTTGCATATAGAGCTTTCTGGAACATTTCCTCTGAAGAATGGATTCTCTGACTAACAAAAGTTCAGTTTCTCATTGGGAGAAATGAAATTACTGATGGGAATGTAAAATGGTGCAACCACTGTGGAAAATGGTATGGTGGTTCCTCAAGACATTAAACATAGAAGCACTATATGATTCAACAGTTCCACTTCTGGGTATATACCCAAAAGAAGTGAAAGCAGGGGGGCGCCTGGGTGGCTCAGTCGTTAAGCGTCTGCCTTCGGCTCAGGTCATGATCCCAGGGTCCTGGGATCGAGTCCCGCATCGGGCTCCCTGCTCTTCAGGAGGCCTGCTTCTTCCTCTCCCACTCTCCCTGCTTGTGTTCCTGCTCTCACTGTCTCTCTCTCTGTCAAATAAATAAATAAAATCTTTAAAAAAAAAAAAAAAAGTGAAAGCAGGGACTGAGATACTTGCACACTCGTATTCACAACAGCATTATTCACAATAGCCAAAAGGTGGAAGCAACCCAAGTGTCTATCAGTGGATAAATAAACAAAATGGAGCAAACATATAAAAATATTATTCAGACTTAAAAAGGAGGAAATTCTGACACATGCTACAATAAGGATGAACCTTGAAGACATTATGATAAGTGAAATGAACCAGGCAAAAAGGGACAAATGTGATATTATTCCACTTATACGAGGTGCCTATAATAGTCAAATTCATAGAGTCAGAAAATAGAATGGTGAGGGTCAGGGGCTGAGGAATGAGAAGTTGCTGTTTAATAGGTACTTAATTTCAATTTGGGAAAATGAAAAAGTTCTGGAGATGAATGGTGGTAATAATTGCACAACAGTATGAATATATTTAATGCCACTGAACTATGTATCCTTAAAAGTAGGTAAAATGGTAAATTGTATGTTATATTTTGCCACATTTTTTTAAGTTCAATTTCTCACTTAATGAAAGAGGAATCTGAGTTTCAAGGTGAAGTGGCTTGTCGGAGGTCACTTGGCAAAATGAGTGGCACAGTTGGGAAGTAGAACTCAGGGCTGCTGGCTATCAGGCCATGGCTCTCCCTGTTGTAATAGTCCTCTTTGTGGGGACAAAGGGTCCAGAGGAGACTCCAGGGAAACTCCAGAAATCAACATCCTCTGGAGTCAGGAAGTGTTCCCACAGCAGCCCATTTTCCTCCTCTGTGGCCTTGCTATCTTCCTTCCATATTTTTTTTCTTCATTCCATTTTTGTCTCCTTTTTCTCCCTGAACCAAATGTTCTTGATGGTCAAAGCAAGCAAGATCCTCCTGGCGAGGTCCTAAAGAAGCAAATGCAGATGGAATGGGCTCCAGTGGAAAATGTATGTATAGATGGGGATTTTTCTGTTTCCTCCAACTCTCTTGGCTCTGAACTGTTGGGATTTCATTCAAAGTGGAATTTCCTGCCCTAGGTAGGCACCTCATGCAAGAGTTTTGTCTTTCCATGTGTGTCTCTCCTGAGCTTGCTGGTTGTCTCCCATGGATGCTCCTGGCTGCTGTACTCTTGCTGCCCTGCCCGTTGAACTTGAACAGCACCTCCTTTATTGGAAAAGCATGCCCTGGCAAGCTCTGAGGGCACATCCTGTCCAACCGGAGAGAGGGCACACTCTTGGGAAACAGGTTGTTTCACCCACTGTAAAAACATCTCCCTTGGAGTGCTCAGTATACAAGGAGAGAGGCCTCAGAGCAAACAAAGTCAAGATTTTATTTGGTCTTTAGATGGACCAAAGACTTAACCTAGGGTAGGAAGGCAAAAAAAAGGTGTTGAAGGGCACCTGGGTGGCTCAGTTGGTTAAGCATCTACCTTTGGCTCAGGTCATGATCCCAGGGTCCTGCTTCTCCCTCTGCTCCGCCCCCTGGCTTGTGCTCGCTCTTGCTCACTCACTCTTGCTAAGAAAGAAAGAAAGAAAGAAAGAAAGAAAGAAAGAAAGAAAGAAAGAAAGAAAGAAAGAAAGAGAGAAAGAGAGAAAGAGAGAAAGAGAGAAAGAGAGAAAAAGAGAAAAAGAGAAAAAGAGAAAAGAAAAAGGTGTTGAGAGTTTGAAAACCACCCTAAAGCTAAGATGAACCTTCCACCAGTAGGTCAGCTAATGCTGTGAAGGGAAACAATTTTTTTTCAATCTCTAGTCAATAAATATGTATTGAGCATCTCTCATGGGCTAGACACTATAGTAGGAGCTGGGGATATCTGATGAATGACAGAAATAAGTTCTCTGCCCTCATGGAGATTATAGTCTAGTGGAGGAAGCAGAGAAGTAAGGAAACAACTAAATAAGAATATGTTAGACTGTGAAGTGCTAGGGAGAAAGCAGTGAAATGATGGGTAAGGGCAGTAGGTGGAGGTGGTTAGGCCGCTGCTTTAGACAAAGTGGTTGGAGAAGACCACCATGAGAAAGCGAATCTAAGCTGGCCTGAAAGACGATAGGAATATATGAAAAGCCAAAACAATATATGCAAAGGCTACAAGACAGAAAGAGGGTGGCGTGTGTGAAGACCAGAAGGGCCACTAGTGTGGCAGGAGGATGGGGAGTGAGGGAGATAAGAGGTCACGTCAAATGGGTCTTGGTGGGGACCCTACAGTAGGGAGTTTGGCTTTTATTCAAAGGGGAATAAAAGGAGGCCTTTGGAGGTTTTAACATAGATGGAAGTGATTCAGAACAAACCTCACCTCCTTGGATGAGACCTCCCTACTCTGATCATTCAGTTCTCCAAATTACTGGGTCTCAGTTTTAAATACGCCCATCTCTGCTCTCATGCTGAAGGGTAGAAATTGGGCTGTCAGAAATTCCAGGGACCCACGAGATTCCTGAATGGACTGGGCCATGTTAAATCAACTTGAATATGTTTCCATCCCTTCATCTGCTTTTAAGGTATTGGAATTCAGCATTAAAAGCCTCCTCCTGTCTGAGGCCTGACAAAGCAGAAGGAAGCTCAAGGGTAATCATTGATCTCACTGCATCTGGAGTAAAGATCAGGCCAGCTGATCTTTAAATAAAAAGTACAGATTTCTTTTCATGCCTCCTCACACTTAACAACTGAAATTAAGCAACAGGCATTGAACTGGTGAATGATGAGTTCATCAAAAATCTATCTAGACATATTTATGTATCAGAGCTACAATTAACCTAAATTGAGGCTCACCCATCTGTTCCCCATTGCCCTGCCCTCACCCCCACCTACAGAGGAAAACCCAACCCACTCCCCACCTGTAACCAGGAAAAATAGAAACTGTTTTATGAGAACATATGGACCCAGAGCCCTTTTATAGAGTAATTAGCTATGTCCATCTATGTTCCCTATAACTCTGGACTGGACTATGGGGTATGGAAAACAGGTTGACATCTGGAAGAAATGTAGGGAAAGTATACGTTCAAGCTGGAAAGGTAGGATTCTGGCCCGTTTTCCTTTCCACTGAAGGATTGTCTTTCCTTGGTCACTTAAATTATTCCTGGCTCCTGCTTGACTTCTTTCTTTTCTTTCACTTGTCCCACAGATATTTTTTGAGCAGTTAATATGTGTCATGTAAAAATGTCTTTATGAGTCTTTTCTGGAATGATATAGTAGAAGAGCTTGAATTCTGAAGTCAGAAGACTTCAGTTTTAAGTCCAGGGAGATTTTGCTTGCCTGGAGCAAATAATTTTACTTCCCAAAATTTTGGTATCTGCTTTGGCAACCTAAAGACTGCCCTGGGGCTCAAATATAATAATGAGCGTGAGAGTTCTGTAAATCATAAAGTGCTTCAAAATGATAGTTGGGTTTTGAGGATATTGCATTTGTTTTAAGACTGATCTTGTGGTCACTCACAACCTCTAGCCAGAAGAAGCTAATGGAGGTAAAGCTTCACTTGTACATGCTCCATCCAGGGCCCAGTGAGCAGTCCTAACGATGTATTCGGATGGTCATATGTCTTTGTAAAGTTTGGGAAATAATGATATTTTAACAGCAATTGGTTAAGACCACTATGTCTTTCCTCTCCGACTTTTTCACCACCAATCTTTCCCTATTGAACAATGATGAGTGGCAATAGGCATTTTTGGTATCTGGCCAAAGAGAAGTTGAGTTGGGGATACATGAAGTTTGGACTGAGTGGCACATATTTCTGTAGTTGGCAGTCACTTCCATGAGTAGTGAGGTTATCACCAGGCATCCAAGTATAGGAATGGCTTCCAAACGTCAACTCATTTGGCACCATAACATCAAAGTTCAGGGCCAAGGGCAAAATGGTGGTATGAACAGGTCCCATGGTACCCAGCACCCGGTAATGGAAGAGCAATAAGTTTTGGAACATATGGAACCAAAAGCTAGTCTTCAGAAAGTTCTTTGAATTATTAAATATATAAAATTGTAAGTAGAAGATTCAGTGCTCACTTACATCTAGTTAAAAGTTTGCTACTATCAGAAATATACTTGATAGTACAGCATACACAATTATTAAACCATCCATTTTTTTTCTTTTTTGATGGGAATCTTGCAAAATCGAATTGATCACAATCCCTAGGCTTATACGTCATGAACCTGTGGGCAGTATTACCAATGGCAAGCATATGTGTGTATGAAGTCATGTTTATGAATCACATCAAATCAGATCACCTCTTAGCATATCTGATGCTCCTTGCACTAACAAAATCTGTTGAAGCAAAAGTTCTGTCCAAACTCCCACACATATTCATTCATAAATCAATGTAAGTCATATATAAAAATAATTTGATTACATGATTTTGCAGGTCAATACAACAAGAAGCAAGTTAAAATTGCTCTTCTGTATGCCTTAATTTCAGATTAATTTTGTATATTTTTTTGGAATTATGATCATATAAAAATTACCCCAAAACTTTAGAGAGGCATGTTGGACAGTACATAAATAAAGATAATGTTGTATTTTTAAATTTGATACAATATTTGCCAGCTTTTTTACAGTTGAAAACTGCTATGATTTCTTTTTCTCATTCTGAATATTTATTTTGTGTTTTTTATGCATACTTAATTTAGTACTCTTTTTTTTTAAAGTGGGCCCCCAAATTGTATAAACTCCAGGCCCATCAAAGCCTGGATCCAACCTGCCTGATTTGGGGACACAAGTCTAGGATCCCTACCCCACTCACGGCTCCACCCTTCATGGAAGAACTCTGAAGCCAAGAGGGCACACTGCAGATGGTAGGACCTGCCACCCAGGACAAGAAGCAGAGCATCCCAGAGTCTGCCAATGAAAAGATTTTAACTAATAGGTTCCTGGAATTTAGCGTTGGGATAGGATGCCAAGAGAGGGAAGGAAGGAAGGAAACTGAAGTGGTTCCCAAGGCAAATGTGTCTCCAATAAAAGCCATACAGAGCCAGCTCGCAGTGAAGATAGTAAAAGATATTAAAACACATCTCACCCCACACTACTATTTCAGCAACAATAACTAACCAGAGGGAAATACCTCTGTGGTGGAGAATGTTAGTTGTCTGCCAAAATCCATCTCCCTCCTTCCATAGATGTCGATTTTCAGCCAAGCATAAAGACACTCATGTAAAGATTTCTGGTCCCACCTGCCTTTGTGACTGGCTGTGGCCACGTAACTAAGTTCACCAATGGGATGTGAGCGGGAGAGCTGTGTGTGACTTGTGCCTGGCTTGCTTTGGAAAAGAAATTGCTTCCTTGGACTTCTTCTTTTCCCCTCCCTGCCAGCTGGAAAGTGACGAGTCTTATTTTCAAACATGCAGATGAAAACAATGAATTGAGCCAGAAGTTTCCAACTTTTCAGTTCATAGTACCCTTAGTATCTCAGTAATTTTATCACAATGCTCCTGGGCCAAAAGAAAGAACTAATAGTTCTGTTCCTTAAGTAGCTTTGTCCAAACAACCTAATAAGTACTTATGTCCTAACAACTCAGTGTCAAGAACTGTGAAGGATCTGAGATTTCATCCTATTTGCAAACTAATGAGTTAGCCAGCCACATTTCAGGGAGGTTGGCAAAAGACATGAGACTCCTGGGTCAGAGAGAAAAGAATGCATTACTCAGGGGCTCCTGGGTGGCTCAGTTGGTTAAGCGACTGCCTTTGGCTCGGGTCATGATCCTGGAGTCCGGGGATCGAGTCCCGCATCGGGCTCCCTGCTCAGCGAGGGGGTCTGCTTCTCCCTCTGATCCTCTTCCCTCTCGTGCTCTCTGTCTCTCATTCTCTCTCTCTCCCAAATAAATAAATAAAATCTTAAAAAAAAAAAAAAAAAGAATGCATTACTCAGGGCAGTAGCAGTACTCCGTGCGACAGAATTAGCTCTGGTTTCCCGAGCCTCCATTCCATGGGGCTACGTGGGGAGAGCTGTGTGACTCCTGCGCACACAGGGGATTGTGTTACAGGAGAGGTAACCTGAATCTCAGGTTGCCACGCTTTGGCAATCTGAATCTTTTATAATGGGCAGTAAGCCTGCCTGATCTCTGCCCTAGAGGGAGACGTTATTTCTGTTAAACTAGACAGTAAGTTGACCTGCTCTTTGTTCCAGAGAAAGTAATTATTTCTGTCTTCTAAGACTATTAACTATACAAACATCCTTGAAAAGTTTGGATCAAAGGCAATAAGTGCCTCTGCTTACAATATATGCAAAACCACGAGAGATACATGGAGCATTGTCTCCCAACATTTAGAAGCCATTTGCAAAAAAACAAAACAATAGTATACATAAATCAAAAGACAAAATATTTTTACTTCAGAACAGCTGCTAATCCCTTGGTAATGGGCTGTGGGCACCTGCTGGGCACTGCACAACTCCTCAAACCTTGGAATCGGATTGGACACCACCACCCCATTCCCTGTTCCACAATGATTTTCTCATAATACTTGCTTTGTATCATAGCAGCCACCAAAAACCTAACTTCCCAAAGGTATGATGTCATCAAAGGGAAGTGGTGTATTTCTTTCTCAGTGTTGAAACTGTGAACCAACTAAAGCTGTTAGCATATGTGGTGTCTGTCAGATGTTGAAGATCCTCTGTTGTCCTCAAAAGTGGAGTACATCCTGTGGCTCTCCTGTGAGTTCACTGGGGCTCTCTGGGACAATCTGCTGCGTGGTTTGGGGACTATAGCACTAAGCAGTGGTGGGAGAGGCACTTGGTTCTGAGTGGCCTTGCAGAGCAGTGTGGTCTTGCTAGCCTACACTACATGGATTGTTCTGTCGAAGCGAAAAACACTTCTCTCCTTTCAGTTGAATCTGTAGGGTTTTTGTTGCAGTAGGCACAGCTTGTATCCTAACTAATACAATCTCCTACATAATTGTGGCCATGCCTCACAATGCAGTGTTTGGTGATATATCTTCTTCCATTATGAAAAAAAATATTTCCTGTGTGTTTGTCTTTCTAACCTCAATCATCACTTCAATCAACATTTCTTGAGCCTCCTTACTATGCCCTGGCTCTGGGCTAAGCATCCTTTCAAAATCCAAGTCCACCTATGTTCCTCAGGCTCCTCGGCAGCAAGCTCAGCTGCTCTTCAGCCAAGTCTAAAGCGAGGCCCCTTCCCATCCAGCGAGTAGAGTCTGGAAGTCACACTGATGCTTTATTCCCAGGGGTAGCTGGTGGGCCTTCACTGCTGGCCAGGCTTGGGCCTGGAACCCAGTGACTGAGCTGAACAGAACCACATGGATCAGTCTTTTTTTTGCCAATCTGATTAAGACTAAGACACTCCAGACCAAAACCCAACCTGACACACCCAGCAAGACACAAAAGAAGCCGCATGATAGAGATGCTCATATGTTCTCGTGCTGAGCTGGCCTGGATGGCTACTGGGGTAGTGAGCCCCATGTGTCTGAGAAAAGGGGGCAGGAAAGAGAGCAGACTCAGGCCCATCAGCAGCTAAAGGGGAAAAAGGAAGAGGAGTGCCCGGGCTGGCCTTGGGTAGCACTGGGAGAAGCAGGCCCCGTGTCCACTTCTGTAACATGTGTAAGGTGTGTGTGTCTCTCTCTCTCTCACAGACACACACACACACACACACACACACACACAGCTAGGAGTGAGCCCCGACACCCTCCAACTCTGCAGCATGCAGAGAGAAGAGAGTGTTGTAGAGCGCCAATCCTCCTACACCCAAAATGAATGACACTTTAATGCACATTGATTACTAGTAAATTTGACCCAATAAGAATCCTAGAATTTGAAAAATCCATGACAATTTTTCCTCTTGAGGGCAGCACAGAGAAGAGGAGAGAGATGAAGGATAGCAGAGCTTGGCTCTCCTAAAGCCTACACTGTGTAATACTGATGTTTTGACTACTACAGGAAGAATTCATTTACCTAAAGATCTCAGAGGGGTTGAAATAAACCAAGATTTGTGGTAAACTTTAAATAATCTGGAGAATTTATCAAGATCTGAGACCAGATCTCTGGTATTATTATTTTTAACTTGTAGATTTGCTTAAACCATTATCTTATTGAAAATAATACTATTGCTTTATTGAAAGAGAAATATATACCTGGTGAGAGAATCAAACAGTACAACTCTTAGCCAATATGATGGGTGAAAAATGGTACCTTGTTTTTTATTTTTTTGTACCTATTTAATGATGAATGACGTTGAGCATCTCTTCCAATGTTTAAAATTTTTTTCTGCAAGTTGTCTATTCACATATTCACCTGTTTTTTTTCCTTTGTATATTGTTGGCATTTTTCTTATTGTTTTGTAAGTTATTCATACATGAAGGAAATTAGCATTTTGTCTATCATTACTGTTCTAAGTATTTTTCTGGGGTTCTTCTACTTTGTTAAAGATATTTTTTCCATGCAGAAATTTTTAATCATTTAATATTCTTTTTTTATGAATTTAGGGTTTCATGTCTTTTTCTTTTTTGAGATTTTTAATAATTTGGATCACCCTTTTTAGATTTGCATATTTTCTCTACTTGACATTTGTTTTGGTCAGAATTAACTAAAGATCCAGCTCTCTTTTTTTCCTGGATGGTCAGCCAATTTTCCCAGCAATATTTATTAACAAACTCCTATCCTCTTTTGACTTGAAATGTCCCCTTTACCATGCCCTATATTTTCAGTTATTAGGATGATTTCTAAGTTCTCTTTTCTGAGTCATTGATTTGAAACTCTGTTCATGGTCCAATACTAACCTATTTTAACTAGATAGCAGCTATATTAAATTGAAAGTACCCTATTATTTGTCTCCTATCAGATCTGCAAAAATTATAATAACTTACATGTGTTGGTGCTTGCATTGAACCCTATGCAATTGCTGTTTTGTTTTGTTTTTTTTACTACTCTTGAACCTTAAAACTGTTGATTTCATTTGGCTTAGCCTGAGATATTTAGATACTTTGCTAAGCACTTTACAAATATTAATTCGCTGAATCTACACAACAACCAATCAGGTAAATATTATTGTGATCCCATTTTAGAGATGATGGAACTGAAGCGCAGAAAAATTAAGTAATTTGCTCAAGGTTACACACAGGTGGAAAGTGGCAGACTGTGATTTTAATTTAGGTACCCTGATGTCATAGTCTGTACTCTTAATTACCATACTTTGTACACTGTACAAAAAGGGTGTGGGTAGGGGAAGAAGCTGTCAATGAGCAGTGTTTGGCAAGGGTGTGAGAAAAACACATGCACTCTTCCTAAATGTATAAGTTGCTACACGTTTACTAGAAAATAATTTGTTAAGGTGCATCAACATTTTAAACATACCTTCCTTTTGACAGCAACTCAACTTCTAAGAATTTATCCTAATGATTTCAGAGGTCAGAAAGGTAGAAGAGTGTCTATTAGAATGTTCACCACTGCAGCGTCTCTACCAGTGAAACATTGGAAGTACCTAAACATCTGTCAAGAGGGGATTACTACTTCTATATGGTGTGGCCAACAAACAGGATCATGGCTATCGAAATCCTCTGACATGAACCACTTGGGTCCCTGATGGACCAGGATAATGCTTTTCTAGTCATAGGGCTGGGCTTTTATGGAGGTAAAGTTGGTGCTTGCCTCTTAATGACACTTGAGACACAGAGAAGCTCCCTGCCCACTTTCGCTTTAAAATACCATTCCCACTCATGCCTGATACTCTCCCACACATCCCTTTCGGTTGATCCTTGCTCCCTGTGCTCTCCACTGCAGTGATACCCTGGGAAGCTATAACCAGCCATCTTTAACTGCTTATGATAAAGGGATTAGATGATTCCCTTTCACAAGAGTTGAGTGTGGTAGCATGAGAACATTAAGTACTTCTTTAAGAGTCTAAAACATAGACGCAAATACAGGCAAAAGGAGGAAAAGGCGCTGAAGTTTGCTGAGCACCTCCTGAGGACAATGAGACCCATCTCATGTGTGGATGAGATCCTAAAACAAGCATGTCAAACAAAAGTTGCATATGATCAAAATGAATCTTGGAAACACCTTAAGTCACTCAGAAAACACTGTATATAGAGAGCCATGTATATATTTCATCAATGTGAAACATACATCTTGCATATATGGTCAGCATTACATATAAAAATATTTCAGGATGTTTTATTACATAAAAAAGAGAAGCACAGAGGCACATGAGTGGCTCAGTGGTTTAAGCATCTGACTTCAGCTCAGATCATGATCTCAGAGTCCTGGGATCAAGCCCCACATCAGCCTCCTCACTCAGCGGGGAGTCTGGTTGTCCCTCTGCTCCTTCCCCAATTCATACTCTCTCTCTCAAATAAATAAATAAAATCTTTTTAAAAAAAGAGAGAGAAATGTATAAAAAGGGCAAGTGTTGAATTTACATAAGTTACTTGTGTATGTGATATAGTTCCTACTGTATGTAACTTAGTACTTTCAACAACACTGAAAGGTGATCGCTATTAGCCTCATTTTGTAGAAAAGTAACTGGGGCTCAGAAAGGTTAACTGATTTTCCCAAAGTCACACAGCTAGTAAGTGCCAGACAGAAGACTTGAACCCAGATTTTCCTGCTCCAAGGTCAGTTTTATCCACTTCATCACAGTGCCATTCTTCTTGATCCCTGCTCCAAGGGTCAGGAGCCCCCTCAACTTATGAACTTCATGATTTTGCCCTAAATTGGCTCTGGCCTCGACCATATGAATGGTAGTGCGATTACTGGATCATTTGGTAATTCTATTTTTAATTTTTTTGCGGAACTTCCATACTATTTTCCACAGTGGCTGCACCAGTTTGCATTCCCACCATCCCCACCAATAGTGGATGAAAAATCTTTTTTCTCCACATCCTCTTGTTGTTTCTTGTTTTTGATTTTAGCCTTTCTGACAGATGTGAGGTGATATCTCATTGTGGCTTTGATTTGCATTTCCCTGGTAATGAGTGAAGCTGAGCATCTTTTCATGTGTCTGTTGGCCATATGTGTGTCTTCTTTGGATAAATAGCTGTTCACGTTTTTGCCCATTTTTAATTGGATTATTTGGGTTTTTTATGTTGAATTCTATAAGTTCTCGATATATTTTGGATACTAACCCTTGATCGAATATGTCATTTGCAAATATCTTCTCCCATTCAGATTGCCTTTTAATTTTGTTGATTATTTCCTTTGCTGTGCAGAAGCTTTTTATTTTGATGTAGTCCCAATAGATTATTTTTGCTTTTGTTTCTCTTGCCTCACCTCAGGAGACATATCTAGAAAAATGTAGCTACACCTGATGTCAGAGAAATTACAGCCTGTGCTCTCTTCTAGGAGAGAAGTTTCAGGGCTCACATTTAGGTCTTTAAACTATTTTTAGTTTATTTTTGTGTATCGTGTGAGAAAGTGGTCCAGTTTCATTCTTTTGAATGTTGCTGTCCAGTTTCCCCAACACCGTTTGTTGAAGAGACTTTTTCCCCTTGCATATTCTTGAGTCTTTTATTGAAAATTAATTGACCATACAATTGTCAGTTTATTTCTGGACTCTGTTCTGTTGATCTATGTGTCTGTTTTCGTGCCAGTACCATACTGTTTTGATTACTACAGCTCTGTAGTGTGTCTTGATAACTGGGATTGTGATACCTCCAGTTTTGTTCTTTTTCAAGATTGCTTTGGCTCTTTGGGGTCTTTTGTGATTCAATACAAATTTCAAGATTATTTGTTCTAGTTCTGTGGAAAATGCTGGTGGTATTTTGATGGGAATTGCATTAAATGTGTAGGCTGCTTTGGGTAGTATAGACATCTTAACAATATTTTTTCTTCCAATCCATGAGCATGGAATATCTTTCCATTTCTTTGTGTCGTCTTCAGTTTCTTTCATCAAAATTTTAGTTTTCAGAGTACAAGACTTTCACCTCCCTGGTTAAGCTTATTCATAGGTATTTTATTAATTTTGGTGCCATTATAAATAGGACTATTTTCTTCATTTCTCTTTCTGCTGTTTCATTATTAGTGTATAGAATTGCAACAGATTTCTGTACATTGATTTTGCATCCTGTGACAGTGAATTCATTTATCAGTTCTAATGCATTTTTTGGTGGAGTCTTTAGGGTTTTCTATATGTAGTATCATGTCATCTGCCAATAGTGAAAGTTTTCTTCTTCCTTACCAATTTGGATCCCTTTTATTTCTCTTTGTTATCTGATTGCTCTGGTTAGGACTTCCAGTACTATGTTAAATAAAAGTGGTGAGAGTGGACATCCTTGCCTTGTTCCTCATCTTAGGGGAAAACCTCTCAGTTTTTCCCCATTGAATATGATGTTAGCTGTGGGTTTTTCATATAAGGCCTTTATCATGTTGAGGTATGTTCCCTCTAAACCTATTTTGTTGAGGGTTTTTATCATGAATGGATGTTGTACCTTGTCAAATGCTTTTCCTGTATGTACTAACATGATCACATGGTTTTATCCTTTCTTTTATTGATGTGATGTATCACATTGATTGATTTGTGAATAAATCCCACTTGATCATGGTGAATGATTTTTTTAATGTGTTGTTGGATTTGGTGTGCTAATATTTTGTTGAGGATTTTTGCATCTATGTTCATCAGAGATATTAGCTTGTAGTTCTCTTTTTTTTGTAGTGTCTTTATCTGATTTTGGTATTGGTATAAAGCTGGCCTCATAGAATGAATTTGGAAGTTTTCCTTCCTCTTCTATTTTTTGGGATAGTTTGAGAAGATGGTATTAACTCTTCTTTAAATGTTGGGTAGAGTTCACCTGTGAAGCCATCTAGCCCTGGACTTTTATTTCTTGGGAGTTTTTTTTTTTTTAAGATTTTATTTATTTGTCAAAGAGAGAGGGAAAGAGAGGGGGAGAGAGAGAGAGAAAGAGCACAAGCAGGGAGAGCAGCAGAGGCAGTGGGAGAAGCAGGCTCCCCGCTGAGCCCGGAGCCCGATGCGAGACTCGATCCCAGGACCCTGAGATCATGACATGAGCTGAAGGCAGACGCTTAACCAACTGAACCACCCAGGCGCCCCTCTTGGGAGTTTTTTGATCACTGATTCAATTTCATGCACTTTTCTTCATGGATATTATACTTCAATTAACAAGTTTTTAAAGTGTATGTCGGATGCTACCATTTGTGTAGAAAACATCTCTGGAAGCACAGTAAGAAACAAATTGCCTCTCTATTTCCTGTGAACAAGTAAACTGTAAACTGTAGGGAGAGAGACTGGGTGGCTGGAGGATAGAAATGGAAGGAAATTTTCACATTATACCCCTTCATACTTTTGAATCATTTTAATGTATTCAAAAAATTAACTTCTTTTCTGATAGTTTTTAAAAATTATTTTTAAGAGTAACTTTACACTGGGCATGCTGCCCAGTACAATTATGTTTTTGTAAATACAATGTTTTATTGAGGAATTACCTAGAACACTCAAAAGTGCATCATCATAAGCTGTGGCTTTATTTAAAATTTGCCGCACTCTGAGGTAACTTGTTCTCCAGGTGAAGAATATACAACAATGTTAACTGTCAACATAAAAAAGATTTTCACAGCAGAGTCTTGAGCATCTTGAAATTGAGGAAGGGATGGTTCAGGAAGTGCAGACTGTTTAAAAAAACTGAAAGGGGGCGCCTGGGTGGCTCAGTTGGTTAAGCGACTGCCTTCGGCTCAGGTCATGGTCCCGGAGTCCTGGGATCGAGTCCCACATCGGGCTCCCAGCTCGGCGGGGAGCCTGCTTCTCCTTCTGACCCTCTCCCCTCTCATGCTGTTTCTCTCTCTCTCTCTCTCTCAAATAAATTAAAAAAAAAAAACAAACTGAAAGGCAATTGGGATTCAGTTTGTAATGGAATTTTACATTATGCCCTCTAAAAAGAAAAGCTTGTCCTGCTCTCCATATGCATTTGAATCCATTAGAAAGCCTGGTAGACAAGTTTTGTACACTGTGTGTACACATGTCTGTGTATCTGTGTTACTTCCAATTTGAGTCCGAGACCCTTCTATCAGCAAGATCTTCACGTGTCATATGAGTTGGTGGGAGTGAGCTATCCAAAGTCTCCATGACTTCCATGCAGGGCTGAGAAAACTTTTGGAGAGAACTCTTCCTAAAGGAAGAAGAACCCGATGGAACAAGTTTGTGCAGAGGAGAGATGTGCTCTCAAGTAGAGTTTGGTGGCCACTACTTGGCTTAGTTTCTCAGCCCGGGATCCCCATATATTTGTGTCTGAGTCCTGTGGGGGGAAATAACCAAAAGAGCTTTCAGTGAAAGAATGCT
This sequence comes from Neomonachus schauinslandi, assembly GCF_002201575.2. NCBI lineage: Eukaryota > Metazoa > Chordata > Mammalia > Carnivora > Phocidae > Neomonachus > Neomonachus schauinslandi. Next base: position 158,814,790 of record NC_058404.1, on the reverse strand, counting down.
CACCCAATTTAAAAAACAAAACAAAAAACCTCTGTTGGATGGTAGGAGAATATAAGCAACACTGTTTGTATTTGTTTCCTGAGATTGCTATAAAAAATTACCTCAAACTGGGTGGCTTAACACAACAGAAAGTTATTGTCTCACCATTCTGGAGTCCAGAAGTCTGAAATCAAGATCTCATCAGGAATGCACTCCCTCCAGGGGCCTTAGGAGACCATCCATCCCTTGTCTCTTCTATCTTCTGATGGCTGCCCTAGCATTTCTGGGCTTGTGGCCACATCGTTCCAAATCTCTCTGTCTTCACGTCACTTTCTCAATTTTTTTTTTAATTTATTTATTTGAGAGAGAGAATGAGAGAGAGCACATGAGAAGGGGGAGGGTCAGAGGGAGAAGCAGACCCCCTGCCGAGCAAGGAGCCCGATGCGGGACTCGATCCCGGGACTCCAGGATCATGACCTGACCTAACCAACTGAGCCACCCAGGCACCCTTCACGTCACTTTCTTATCTGTATGTCTGTGATTTCTTTCTATGTCTATCTTATAAGGGTACAAATGATTGTATTTGGGGGTGCCTGGGTGGCTCAGTCAGTTAAACGTCTGCCTTTGGCTCATGTCATGATCTCAGGGTCGTGGGATCAAGCCCCACGTCAGGCTCCCTGCTTAGTGGGGAGCCTGCTTCTCCCCCTCCCTCTGCCCCTCTCCCCACACGTGCATGCTCTCTATCTCAAATAAATGAATAAAATCTTTAAAACAAACAAAAAACTCCCCAAAGCCCCCAAATGATTGTATTTAGGGCTCACTAGGTTAGTGCAGGATGAGCACTTCCTCTCAAAATTTTTACTTAGTCATATCTATAAAAACTTTTTTTCTTGGGGTGCCTGGATGGCTCAGTTGGACATGTGTGACTCTTGACCCCAGGGTTGTGAGTTCAAACCCCATGTGTGGTGTAGAGATTACTTTAAAAAAAATAAAATCTTAGGGGTGCCTGGGTGGCTCAGTCATTAAGCGTCTGCCTTCGGCTCAGGTCATGATCTCAGGGTTCTGGGATCCAGGCCCGCATCAGGCTCCTTGCTCCACGGGAAGCCTGCTTCTCCCCCTCCCACTCCCCCTGCTTGTGTTCTCTCTCTCACTGTGTCTCTCTCTGTCAAATAAATAAATAAAATATTTTAAAAATAAATAATTAAAAAATCTTTAAAAATAATAAAATAAAAATATAAGCCTTTTTTCTCAATAAGCTAACATTCACGGATACCATTTCCTCCATGGCCATTTTTGGTGGGGGGGCCTACCACGTGACTGTCACATGCTAATAACGAAGTAAAATCTAAATGGGGGGCTGGTAGACAAGGTGCTCTCCCCTGCTTTCCCCTGCACTCAGCAGCACAGGGTAACAGCGCAGGACCCTGGCGGCAGAGTTCAGGGACATAACACTGTGACTGAACTGGCTGAATCATAAGGGCCCAAGAGAAACTCCCCGTGGTTGGCCAGAATGTTTTAAGATCACAAGCGTGGAGGACTTCGCAGGGAGCTGGTATCCTGCATTCGCAGGAGGGGGCGAGAACATCCGGTGACCTCATTATGTGAACAGCTTTGTATCCAGAGCAGTACACAGAGTCCGTGGCTGACTCGGAGGAAGCAGGGAAGAGACTCCTGCCACCTCTAGTTGTGGCTGTGAATCTGACAGGTCAAGGCATTCCAGGGGACCCAACTCCTGCCCCTTGAGGAATAGCCAGCTTAGTGCTTGTTGAGGCTTCACCACTCAACCCCAGGCAGCTCCATCCCTCAGGTCATTCTGGGTCTCCATGATATGTTCCAGGCCCAGCCTGGGGCCAGTTTCAAAGGTCATGCCTGGTGTGTCTCAAGCAAGCTTGGGCTCTATGGGAGGTGAATGACCAAAGACCCAGAAGGCATACTAGGTCAGAGGCAGAATCTTGGCAGTTTGGGGGCTTATAGTGTAAGTACAGACTAAGACACAGGCCAGCAGGTCCCTTGGACCAAGGCCTTCCAGGCAGCACCAGTATATCAAGCTCTCCAAGAGCTACGGGCAGGGAAAGGGATGCAGGCAGGGCTGGACGGAGCTTTGATGTTGTTGAACACCTAGCTGAGTATCTTTGGGCAAGTCCTGAGATCTCTAAGCAGAACCTGAGCTTTGTTTTGTTTCGTTTCATTTTGTTTTGTCTTTAAGAAAGTACCACTACAAATTATGTTATTGTCTTTTTCCCTGCTGACCTGCCTTACTGATCTGCTACTTGATAGAAACCAACGTACTACCTCAAACACTCAAGTAGATGGGGAATGTCCTGCCTCCCTGACCGTTCTCCTTCAGTGTGTCGGTGTGAGGACCCTGCTCAGGCCATCAAAGGCTGGCCTCCCCGGAGCCTTGCTTTGGCGCTGAAGTAGGAGAGGGCGTTACAGTGGAAAGCCTGGGGTGGAGGGCCAGGGGCTCACTGCCAGGGTTTGATGTTCTGTGATAAGATAGAGAGGTGGGTGCGTTTGCTGCAAAGAATTAGGTTTTTCTTGCTGGGAGCCTGTTCAGCAATTCATGGGCTGAACCCAAGTGCTTCCTTTAAAAAAAAAAAAAAATATATATATATATATATATGGTTGTTTGCTTTGGGCTTTGGGCTCCAGCTTCCTGCAGTATCAGTTTCTGTCAGACCAGTTTGTTAAAAAAGCACTTTGAGTAAGTACCAGAGGCCAGGCTGAAACTAAAATAGGGAGACCTAAAAAAATGTTTTGTTTTTTTATAACTTGAATTTAATTCCCTCTCAGGGTTAAACAAAATTCTCTTCAAAATAAAGACTGCCCATTGGCTGAGAGGGAGTTTTGGAGCTGGGGAAGAAGCTGGAGTTGGAGACCAGACCCTGAGGCACTGGAGGCATTAGATTGCATCTAAGAGCTGTAAACCACCGAAAAAGAAAACAGAAGAGTTGACCTTTTGTATACTAGCTATGTTCCTGAAATTTTTTTTTTTTAAAGATTTTATTTATTTGACAGAGAGAGACGCAGCGAGAGAGGGAACACAAGCAGGGGAGTGGGAGAGGGAGAAGCAGGCTTCCCGCGGAGCAGGGAGCCCGATGTGGGGCTCGGTCCCAGGACCCTGGGATCATGACCTGAGCCGAAGGCAGACGCTTAACGACTGAGCCACCCAGGTGCCCCTATGTTCCTGAAACTTTATGTGAAAAATTTCCAAAGCTGATTCCCATTCACAATGCAACAGGCAAGGTCACTGAAGGACGTTTCCCAGAAAGTTTTCTAAAATGCGGTCCCTGTAGGGCTCGGACTAAGGTGAGGCAAGTAAGATGCCCAAACCCTCAGCAATCAAGATGAATAATGATGTGGTATTTTACCAAATCAATTGATGCAAAAAAAAAAAATCCATGAACAAATTATCATTTTTTACAGAAAGGAAGGATGTGTCCCTGCCTCGATCTTCTCTGAGGTTTCAAGCACCTACACCTGCAATTGCATCAAGTAGAGATCAGGCCACTTCTCTGGGTGAGAGATGGAGAGAAATTTGTAGGTAACAGCCCCCATGGTGCCCTCATCATTCCCCACTTTGCTCAAAATTACCCCATCCCTTTGTCTGCGTAGAAACACCTTAATGACTGCTTATGTATTCAGTGACTGTCTAGAGGTTTTTCTTACATGTTCTTAATATCTCTATCAGTTGTCTGAATTAATTTGAAAGACTCTCTGAGATGGACTTTCAAATGACGTTGATGGTCCCTCGCAAACAGATATTTGGGCTGGATGACAGTGATGATAATCAGCGGCATCCTAGTAGCCACCAGAAATAGAGTAAAGTTGTTTTCATCAAACCTACACGTGGCACACTGTGTGATGAGCAGTGTGGGGACCCAGGGAGTACGGCAGCAGGAAAGAAAATGGAGGTTAAATCCACTTTGACCCTCTGTGTGAGCCTGGATTAACACTCTCAAGGAGTACCACTGACAAATTTACTTTCTTCCTTGGTTCTTTTTCCCGAGCGGGTAGGAAGTCCCCCTCCCCGGGCAGACAGTGCTCCCCTGGAGTAGCAGCTAGCCATGATGATCGAAAGAGTGGTGTGCTGCGTATTTTCCACTCCATCCCACCAGATCTGCTTTCGGTCCCACTCTGTGCTTTAGTGGGATGATCTTTATTAACTGTATCAACAAGGATCTCTGGTGTCATGACTTTGAGTTGGGTTAGGAAAACGGGAGGCAACGGCAGAAGATCAGAAGTGGGAGAAGAGAGAGGTTGAGGTATGTAGTCCCGGGCTCCCTTCCTGCTGGGCTTCCGACTGGCTGTGTTCCCCTGCTAAAGGCCCAGGCTGGTCAGTTAGTCAGTTCCTCTTCTGGACCCCTCTGTCTGAGCTCTGTAATCATCCCCTTCCACAGTCTCTTTAGACCTAAGGGTGAAGTTCTAGGCTTGGGGGAACGGGGCGGGGTGGGGGTGGGAGTGGTCCTCAGCATCCCTTGTTGGTTTCCCTAACCCTACCCACACCTTTGTAAATAGCCTTTTATTAAACCCACCTCCATTGTTCTTTGCTGGTGCTGCATCCATCTGTTGCAAGACCCCGATTGATTTAAATCATAGGTGCCTCTCCCTCAGCAAAGGTGATGCACGGTCCAGTCCTTGGCTCTGCAGTTGCCTTTCCATTTGGAAAATAAAGCAGCCCTGCCCTTAGGTTCTGTGCACAGTCAAGAACACCTGTGAATGAGTGAGCTGCAGGAAGTTTTACAAATGGGCAATTCCCGTTAGCATCTCTGCCTCTTTGGACTTAAAATATTTGTTCAAGAGGCTCCTGGGTGGCTCAGTCCGTTAAATGTCTGCCTTCGGCTCAGGTCATGATTCCAGAGTCCTGAGATCGAGCCCCATGGCAGGCTCCCTGCTCAGCTGGGAATCAGCTTCTCCCTCTCCCTCTGCCCTGCTCATGCTCTCTCTCTCAGTCTCTCTCTCAACTAAATAAATCAAATCTTTAAAATATTTCTTCAAGATTGAGAAGTTTGACCTCTTGCCCTAGGATATCCAATCACGTGACACTCAGAGAGGAAAGCCCCTAGTCAGCAGAAATAAATGCATCTTGAGCAATTTGGTTACCATTAAGCTTTCTGCCATGTTTTAAAACACTGAGAAGACACAGATTTCAGGCCCCAGACAAGGCACTCTGTACCTTTGCAGATGAGAAGATGACAGGAGGTGACAAAAGACCAGAGGTACTGTGTGCCTCCACCTACCTCTTCCACTTGGTCCCTCGTGCCTAGCGTCTCTCGGAATGTGCGCAACACTCTTACGGACCGCCTCTCCTGCTGGTTGAGGAATCTATACAATCAACTTTCTATACTGGGTGCATTAAAAGGAAAAGTGGAGCAGTAAGTGTGACGTGGCACAGGGGCCGTGGGCACCGGCCAGCACTGGAAAGCAGTCGCGTCAAAGCTGCAGATACGAGCCTGGTGTGAGGCTCAACCTGGATGAAGGCAGCTCTTCCAGAACAGGAGGCAAGGAGATTCCGATCTCCTTTGAGAAAGAGGGCCACTTCTTAGGTTGTTTTCTCTCTTGCTTGCTTGCTTTTTAGCCAGAGTTCTACAAGCAACAATATCAATAGACTTGTTTTCTTTTTTTTAAAAGATTTTATTTATTTATTTGAGAGAGAGAATGAGATAGAGAGAGCATGAGAGGGGGGAGGGTCAGAGGGAGAAGCAGACTCCCTGCCAAGCAGGGAGCCCGATGCGGGACTCGATCCCGGGACTCCAGGATCATGACCTGAGCCGAAAGCAGTCGCTCAACCGACTGAGCCACCCAGGCGCCCCAACTTGTTTTCTATTTCTTTCCTAGGCTAGCATGGAAAGTAATAATGAATATAAATACAAATTTGGGACCATTTGATAAAATTAATCTATGTGATAGCAGTCAGAATAGTGAATACCTCTAGCTGGTAAAGAGCATGTGTGTGTGTGTAAATTCAAGCTACACTAGATTTTTGCACTTTACTGTATGTAGATTATACCTCAATTTCTTTTTTTTTCAAAAGGGTCAAATGAGATAAGCTACCTGATACCAATACTCTATATAAACAAGTCCTTCTACTCCTAGATCTGTGGATCTCCCTTCCATACTGCTGATCATTGCCTAAAACTCCAATATGTAATCCACTTGATATAATTTTTAAAACATAGTTATGGATTCATAGGAAATCACCAAAAAAATTGTATAGGGATGTCTGTGCACCCTTCCCCCATCTTCCCCCAATGTTAGCATCTTGCATAACTATAAGATAATATCAAAACCATGAAATTTATATTGGTACAAGCCACAAATCTCATTTAGATTTTATCAGTTATACATGCATTCTTGTATGTGTGTGTGTGTGTTTCTGTGCAATTTTATTACATGTATAGATTCATGTAACCACCATCACAATCAAATACAGAACGGTTCCACCACAACACTTGATAGGATTTAATAGGAGAAAAAGTAGTATTTGTAGTGCTCCTCCATCTCCCTCAAAGGAGAATGTCCCCTGGCTTGTTTCCTGTTCTGTAATATACTGAGAGGAGTGATGACTGGGGAAATCAGAGACATCTTGTTTTCCCTGATGACTGTTACTGATCCAGGGGTGGGTGTGCAAACTAACGGGGTATTTGGCCCAATTAAATGGAGCAGAGGATCAAGAGTCTATGGTTGGGAGAGACATTTTCTCTCCCTTTCTCCCTGTGTCTCCCTCACAGCCCTCTGTAAGGTAAGCCAGGTGAGCCTCAATATGGAAGCACTGCAGTGTACTTCTGATGATCCTGGCAGGTGACTTACAACCCTAAGGAAAATCAACATTAGAACGAAGCTGAGGACACCAGAGTGGAGGAGTGGAAAGAGCCTAAATTCTTGAAGACATCGTTGAGAAACTGATCCACACCATTACTGGAGCCCATCCTAACTCTAGACCTACCTGCCAGTGACACAGTGAGATCTCTTACTGTTTTAGTCAGTTTAAGTCAGGATGATCTGTATCTTACAGTTAAAAGCAAGATAGGGCACCTGGCTGGCTCAGTTGGAAGAACATGCAACTCTTGATCTCAGTTTGAGCCTCATGTTGGGTGTAGAGATTACTTACACAAACAAACAAACAAACATTTTTAAAAACAAAACCAAATTAATGCAAGAGTATTACAAAACAACCCACAGCTAACATTATATTTAATAGTGAAAAACTGAATGCTATCAGGAATAAGAGAAGGATGTCTGTTCTCACTACCTCTACTCAACATCATACTGGAGGTTCTAGCCAAGAAAAAGAAATAAAATAATCTTGACTAAAAAGAAAGGCATTAACTATCTCTATTCAAAGTTGACATGCCATTGTGGAAAACAGTATGGAGTTTCCTCAGAAAGTTAAAAATAAAACTACCCTAAGATCCAGCAACTGCACTACTAGGTATTTACCCAAAGAATACAAAAATACTAATTCAAAGGGATACATGCACTCCGATGTTTATAGAAACATTATCTACAATAGCCAAATTATGGGGAAAGCCCAAGTGTCCACTGATTGAAGAATGGATAAGGAAGATGTGGTACACACACACACACACACACACACACACAATGGAATATTGCTCAGCCATAAAAAAGAATGAAGTCTTGCCATTTGCAACAATGTAGTTGGAGCTAGAGAGTATTATGCTAAGCGAAATAAGTCAGTCAGAGAAAGACAAATATGATTTCACTCATATGCGGAATTTAAAAAACAAAAGAAATGAGCAAAGTGGGGAAAAAGAGAGAGAGGCAAACCAAGAAACAGACTCTTAACTACAGAGAACAAACTAATGATACCAGAAGGGAGGTGGGTGGGGGATGGGTGAAATAGGTGATGGGGAATAAGGAGGGCACTTGTTGTGATGAGCACCACGTGTTATATGGAAGTGTTGAATCACTATATTGTACCCCTGAAACTAATATTATACTGTATGTTAACTAACTGGAATTTGAATTAAAAACGTTTAAAAAACTACTACAATCTTCAGTAATCTAGATAGTGCAATACTAACATAAAGATTGATATATAGATTGAGGAAATTGAATTGAGAATCCAGCAAAAAACCCTTACATCTATGGTCAATTGATTTTCAACAAGGGTGCTGAGACAATTAAATGGTAATAAAGTTCACCTGATCAGGCTGGGACAAATGGATACCCACATGCTAAAGAACTAAGTTGAACCCCAGCATGGTACCATATACAAATATTAATTCAAAATTGGTCAAAGACCTGAATGTAAGAGCTAAAATTATAAAACTTTTAGAAAAAAGCTGCTGTGTATCTTCATGACCTTGGATTTGGCAATGATTTCTTATATATATACACCAAAGACACAAATAACAAAAGAGAAAAATAAATACACTGGACTTCATCAAAATTAGGAACTCTTGCATCCTGTTGAGCCAGTTCCAGCCCTGCGAGCTTTGCCATAGCTGACATGGAGCACCCCTTCATTGCCATCAAGCCCGTCTGCATGCAGACCCCTGCAGTTCACTGCTCTACATTCAGTGCATTAAAATCTCCTATCTGGGGGAAAACAAAAACAAAAATAAAACAACAACAACAAAAAACCAACTTCCTATCTGGAAATGTACCACCTGGGTCCTCTACTGGAATGAAGGACTTAGTCTCCCAGCTGCTGGAAATGTGGGGAGAAGACAGTGCTCAACTGTCAGCCGTCTCTGGGCACTGCCTTTGATGATAAAAACTGCCTTGCCCGAAGTCAACTTCTTTAAAGGATGCCCACATTCTTCAATGACTCATCCACACAGGGGCATAAAGGCCCAACCCCTCACTCCAACTTGGGGCAACTCTGCAGAACCATTTCAGATCCAGATCTCCCTGTGGGATTAATTTGAAGCCTTTTGCTGGGTCTACATCACAACTCAGCTTCTCCCTTTGTTCAAACCTGCTTCCTTTCCTTCCCTTTGCCAGGTATTGGGACCAATTGCAAAACATCAATGGCACTGAGGGGTAGATAGCTGAGGCCTCTAGATGCCAAAGTCAGTGGGACCTAGCTTGTCCTTATAGGATTTTCTCTTACAGTATTCCACCAGCGTAAGCTGCATACACACTGGTTCCTTTACCGGGGAATACATAAATTAAACCAGTAACATTTACACCCACACTAGAAAAGCAATATTCCTCTTTCAACAACTCTTTTCATCTAGATCCTTATTATCAGAGAAGGGAACACTTTCTTTATTCTCTGGAAGAGAATTCTTTCCTCCTCTGTAAAGGGGAATAAATAAACTCTTCAAATAGTTGTAGATTCAATGAGTTAGTGTATGTGAAGACACTTAGAGCAGGGCCCAGGATGTGGTAAGTACTATGCTTACCAAAATAAGAAATCAGAGTATTTCTGAATAGCAGCTTCCTTTGTTATCCCAGAAGAACTCCCAGACTTAATGGTAAAGTTCTGCCGCTTCTCTCTGTGGGAGGAGAGTTGCCAATTCTTTCATCGTCCTTTGAGACACTTACCTGCATGTGTGGGAGAGGCTCTCTCCCATAAATGTGTCAGAACACTGTCTGTGCTCTATGATAACGCATCTTGCATTCCTCCGTGATGGGACCTATTGCAACACCATCATAGAGGTATGTGCCTTGTGATTCCTGAAAGGGGTGGATTACAGTACATGGTGTCTCTTAGGCTTATTAGTCCATGAAATTCACCTTCTCCCTTTGTTGTTGAGTCATATCTGGGAAATATTTCTTACCTGTTGACCACATTTTTGGAAACCCTCATCCCTTCAAGGTGACTATTTTAAGAGAATATTTTCCCCAAATAACAGCAGGCTAGAAGTTACACAGAGCCAGTTTGTGGCCATGACACTAACAGTCATAACTACTCTTTACTGAGCACCTACTAGGTGCCAAGTATTATCCTGAGAGCTTTACAAGCATCACTTCATTTAACTCTCTTAACAGTCCTTATAGAGATGACCATTTTATTTTATTTTTTAAAAAAGATTTGATTTATTTATTTGCAAGAGAGAGAGAGACAGCACAATCAGGGGGAGTGGCAGGCAGAAGGAGAAGCAGACTCCGCGCTGAACAAGGAGCCCAATGCAGGACTTGATCCCAAGACCCTGGAACCATGACCTGAGCCAAAGGCAAACGCTCAACCAACAGAGCCACCCAGGCATCCTGAGATGGGCATTTTAAAGATAAGGAAATTGAAGAACAAAAAGGTTAAATAGCTTGCCAAGGTCATACAACAAGTAGTGGATTCAAATCCAAGTCTGTCTGCTTGAAAGCCCATGAGTTTCTATTTCTGGTTTGAACATAGTAGCATTTCTCTTCTCTTCTCTTCATTGAAATCAGCCAAAAGGAACAGAAAGATGGAAAAACAAAGACACAAATTCTTTTTCCTAGAAAGTAGGAGATAGCTAAAGCCCCAGGTCTTCACTTCGTTGGAAGGATGGCCCAAAGCAGTAAAGATGAAGTAAGGGGGCATGTAGGAGCAAGCAGAGAGGAAGCCCTACAGCAAGGGGACACAGTGGCTGTGTATCTCATAAAGAGCTGGGTACAACTCTTGAAATCGAGGGGCAAAATCTAACTCCCCTTATTCACAGTATTGGGGCCAGTGTGCATTCACTGGTACCAAGAATTTCCCGGGACCCTGTTTGGTATTAAAAGACAGAGATGAGTCGTCCAAGGAACCAGAGACTAGCCATGTTTGCAAAAAACTCTGTCTCTGCAGTAGCACAAAAGGGTCTTTGGGTTCTAAAAACTTCACTGCTGCTTTACCTTTGTTGCTTAGGGAGAAGCAAAACTCAACAAACTCACTTAAAACCCCAAATCAGGGGCGCCCTGGGTGGTGCAGTCAGTTAAACGTCTGACTCTTGGCTTTGGCTCAGGTGGTGATCTCAGGGTCGTGAGATTGGGGCTCAGCACCCAGCTTAAGACTCTCTCTCCCTCTCCCTCTGCCCCTCTCCCTTAAAATAAGTAAATAAATCCTGTTTTCTTTTTTAATTTAAATTCAATTAATTAACATATAGTATATTATTAGTTTCAGAGGTAGAGTTCAATGATTCATCAGTTGTATATGACACCGAGTGCTCATTACATCACGTGCCCTCCTTAATGCCCATCACCCCCATCCGCCCACCCCTCTCCCCTCCAGCAACCCTCAGTTTGTTTCCTATAGTTAAGAGTCTCTCATGGTTTGTCTCCCTCTCTGATTATGTCTTGTTTTATTCCCTTCCTTCCTCTATGCTCCTCTGTTTTGACCCAAATCAGGAAAAATTTCAGGTAGCCTGACACTTCCCCTTAAAAACTTTCTATAAAGAGCTCATCAAGGAAAAAAATCATCTCCTGCAATGATGAAAAATAGAAAAAAAAAACAGTGCAAGGTGGGGCACCTGGGTGGTTCAGTCCGTTAAGCGTCTGCCTTCAGCTCAGGTCATGATCCCGGGGTCCTGGGATGGAGCCCCGCATTAGGCTCCTTGCTCAGTGGGGAGTCTGCTTCTCCCTCTCCCTCTACCCCTCCCCCCTGCTCGTGCTCTCTCTCTCTGTTAAATCAATAAATAAAATCTTTAAAAAGAAAGAAAGAAAGAAAGAAACCATTTAAGGAACTATACAAAGATCCTCTAAGGAAAAAAAAAGTGAAAAAAGAGCAAGAAACCAAATAGTAGACAAAGAATATGCACTAGAATAATGTCTCTATGAAGCAGGTAATAATTGTGATCAAATATTCCGTCATGGCTCTTGAGAGCATAAATGAAGCAATTGCCTCTATGAAACCAGAACATAAGGCAAACAAGGCTAAGGTTCAGGAAGGATGCAGCGAGATGATAGGATGACATGAAGTGGCGGCCCTCGGACGTCAGCGCCAGCCCAGAGGCAAAGCTCACGCATTCATCTACATGCAACACTAGTAGGAGCCAAAAAGGATGATGACAGAAAATGCAAACAGCGTAGGTTTTTCTCGTGACCAGAGCATGATTGGAAGGGATATTTACAGCTAGGTGAGCTTATCTCCAGAAATCCAAGGTGGTCTGCTATAGTTTTGGGTCAGCTTAAGAGCTGATTCTAACTACAACTTTCAACAGAGATCATGTATTCATGGAGTTCAAAGTTCAAAACAATAGATTGTGCTAAAGTCTCTGTTGGCTGTCAGACTGTTGCATGGAGAATTTAAAAGAATCATGACTGGAAAAAAAAAGAATCATGCCTGGGGCGCCTGGCTGGCTTAGTCAGTAGAGCACGCAACTCTCCATCTTGGGGTCATGAGGTCAAGGCCCACGCTGGGCATAGATTACTTGAAAAAAAAATCATGCCAAAGAATGATTATTATAGGTAAATATTATAGTAATTTTTAAATCCCTTTACATATACATGTATGATAGATAGGTAGATAGATGATAGATAGATAGATAGATAGATAGATAGACAGAGGTCTTATGTATCCTGTAAACTAAATGCATAGCTAGGCCTTTTCCACCAGAGACATAAATAAGGCTGCCTTTCCTTCTCATTGCCTAATTATTTTAGCTTAAGCCCTCATTTAGTTTGTTTTTAGGAAATCTAATTTTGATACACACCAAAGTATCATGGAAATTCCTAGAAAATTTTACTTGCTTCCAAAATCAATCCCGGTTGTCCCCTGCCTCCTCAGCAATGATCAGGCCACCTCTGAGCTATCTTGGGCCACCATTTGCCCTGCAGATCCTTCCCCCAGAGATTCCTAAAATGCCCTCCCTCTGGTTGCTGCTATTTTCCCTTGTGCTGCTTCATCCCAACCCGGCACACCCCTCCCTTATTGCTACAGAGTACTAGCTGAAACTAGCCTGTTATGTTTTTTTTTTTTTTTAATTTTTAATTTTTTAATTTTAATTCAATCAATTAACATATAATGTATTATTAGTTTCAGAGATACAGGTCTGTGATTCATCAGTCTTATATAACACCCAGTGCTCATTATATCACATGCCCTCCTTAATGTCTATCACCCAGTTACCCCATGCCCTTACATCTGTCCCCTCCAGCAGCCCTCAGTTTGTTTCCTATGATTAAGAGTCTCTTATGGTTTGTCTCCCTCTCTGATTTCATCTTGTTTTATATTTCTCTCTCTTCCCCTATGATCCTATTTTGTTTCTTAAATTCCACATATAAGTGAGATCATATAGTTGTCTTTCTCTGATTGACTTATTTCGCTTACAGCCTGTGATGTTTAACAAAGATTTTCTAGAAGCTGGTGGTTAACGTGAAGGAATTATGACATAGGCCTAGAATCTTCACAGCCCTTGAACCTTCCACACAACTCCCTTGTGGAGCATAGCTTTGCTTAAACCCCAGCCGGCAATCACGTAGTGAGGCCACTAAACTTTACTTCTTTCCTGACCTCATGAGTGAGTCTTTGGTCACACCTTCGTTGCCAAGAATTCAGATCCAAGCAGAGGAAAGAATTGCACCCACTCACACCTGTATAAGCCCCTTCCAGCAACCTTGTCTTAAGTTCCAGGACCTAACTTTTCCCAGAATGATTGACAGCAGAAATGTCCCATTCCCAACCAACAGGGTTAAACATGCCCCAACTGGGTAAAGATTCTCAGGAGGTTGAGGTAATTCAGTCTTCTTTAGGATCACAGTCTGTCTAGCACCAGGTCAGGTATAGCAAACCCAATCCAGTTTGTTTTTCATAATCTCCTTTCATTCAAGAGAGAACCTTCCAGCTATTTTCAGAGTCTTGTGTCCTGATCTCCTATTTGCACAGCAATACACATGCATCCCTTTACCAAAAATTAAAAATAATATACTGTCTATCCCTTACACATTATCATTCAGGGCAATTTAGCTCCTTGGACACACATATATCAAATCCATCCATTCTAGAAGAAGATGTGGTAGCCAGTCTCTGAAGATAGCCCCCAAAGAACCACACCTCCTGGTATTAAATACTTGTGTAGTCCTCTCTGACATGAAATCTGAGCTAGTCCTGGGACTCATGTATCCAGTAGAAGGTGCCAGAAGTGACATTGTGCCTGATCTAGCCTAGGCCTAAAGAAGACGTAGCAGCTTCTGCTTGAACCTGTGGGAGCTCTGAGCCACCACATAAGAAGTCAAGCTGCACTACTGAAGAGACCACATAGAAGGAGAGGTCGTGTCGATAGACGTCCCAGCCTTTCAGTCAAATCTGCCACGGCTCCAGACATATGAGTGACACCATCTTGAAGGTTCCAGCAAGGTCACTATCTGACTGCAGCTGCTTAGAGGCCCCAAACCACTATGCTTTAAAGTACACTGTTACACAACTATATATAATGGAAATACAGCCTGTTGTCCTACATGAAATTCACAGGAAAAAAAAAAACAAAAAGGATAGTTTACCCCAAAGAAGTACTTTCTATCCCTCATCTTTTATCTGCTTGAAGATGTAAAATTGTATTTGTTTTCCTTTTGATATTTCAGATATGTCAGGGTCAGTTTATAGTTAAAGCTCAAGCCCAAAGTACCATCATTCTCTTATCCCCTAGACATCTCACTATAGGTCATAACCTTCACAGGACAGTTTAGGCCTGAAATTAGGGTACAAGGAGATCTCTCTCCTCCTTCCATGCTTAACTCTAAGGGTCAAGGCCTTTCTCTACTACAGCAAATGAATTAAATTAAACAAACCCACTTATGAAAGAGCATGAATTACATTAAAGGTGTTACAAGCATAAAAAAAAGAAAGAAAAGCACACATATATGAAATTTGAAAATATTAAGCATGAAATGAGATGTTAACGAAGTAAAACAGAATGTACTGTACAGCTAGATGCAAATTAAAATTGTGTTCTAATCTGACCTTACAACACCGCATTTGGTATAAGGTGAGTGCATCTTGACCACTGCCTAAGGGAATCATTACTGAGGCAATGGTTATATTGTGTGCTGTCTTACCTAAAATATGTTCTTGCAACATAGAACAAGAGGATAGTATTTTATCGCCACTTACCCAAATAACCAATTCTTAATTCCCTAAAAACAATAGCAAGGGTACACCATAGGTTGCTGACAAATTGTCTTCTGCCAGTTAGCAACCTCTCATCATCCCTCAGTTGACTATCTTAGTTTTCATAATGGCCTTCTACTCTTACCCCACAATTCACAAGGTCTTAGGAAGACAATTTATATCTATTCATTCAATCAACCATTTGTTCAACAAATATTCAGTGGTACTCACTGTAGGATAGATACTCTTCAAAACACTGAAAACAGGGTAAAAACTCAATTCTAGCTGCCTTATAACTGCCACAATTATAGAACATTTTGTAGGTTCACAAAGTATATTCAAACACACTCTCTCCTCTGCTACGTTAAATTGGTCACCAAACACTTAAACCGCTCAGAGAAGATGAGGCTAATTCCACCCACTCATCTCTAGGTTGGTAGGATTTGTTTTCATAATTTCAGCACCGTTTAATAAGGGCTACGTGGCCCTGCATTATTCCAAACATAGACAATGACAATGATATCTCTTCAGAGAGAGACCTAATTGCAATTTCTTATCGACAAGTGGTCATAAATGTAGGTGATGATGCCATTGCAAAATTCCCATTTATAAATAATACAGTGCTCTGAAAAACTAAATGCACCTCTGAATAACAGAAATGATACAAGCTGACATAAAGAAATAAATGGACAGTGTGCTATGATAGGAAGTGTTTTATAAATACCTACTTACATCATCCTAAACTTGGGTGGAAAATGAGGCAGAAGAAGCTATACTCACATGTGTCTCTCTCTGGTTCCTGATTACTTCTCAGAATTTTCCTCAAAAGGTGGTCAGACAGTTTTATACTACAGGCCTTAGAACAATGTCCAGATTTCTTTAGATGGACCTACTAAATTATTGAATAAGCTCAGGCAAATGATATTACTAAATATTTTATCAGTACCAAGAGAAGCATTTTGAACACATGGCAATATTTTCTAAAAATAGGTGCATTCTAGGAGCTTCAGGGCTAAAAAACAAAACTATTCAAAGAGTAGTGTGGATTTCTCATAATTAAAATGTGGGCATGAGATTCATATTTGCTAAAATTTGATTGTCTCAATATGTGAAAAATAATTTAAACACATTTGATATGGGTGGCTGAATGATAGTGGTCATTTGAAACTTGTTTCTCGGAGGCTATATCTAGAGGTCAAGAAATTTAAGATCTAGTTTTATTTTTCAGACCAGAGTGAAGTTAACAAATGTTGAAAGCTATTCATTTTACAGATGATGGAAAAATGATGAAAAAGAAAATGAGAATGCCCTGTTTCCCTATGACTTCAAAGAATCCTACAGACATAACTTCATTCATCTAAGAAAACAACCCTGCTAATTATATTCTATATAATTATATTATTATATATAATAAGATAATCTCATAGTTGCCTGTTTTATAGAAAGAGAATTCACGCCTTGGGAGAAGAATTGTACCAAAGTGGAAAAACCAGAAAGAAACCCCTAGATTGTCTCTTTGGCTCAGACTACACCCTCCTTGTAATTTGAGATGCATTTTCCTCCTGCTCTGACTGGCTCAGTGGATTGGGAGCTCCTCCATAGTGGGAATATATCTCTCACATCCCCATGTGTCTCCTTCATGTCTCCCCTATCCCCCTGCATGTCTCCATGCAATTCTCTTCCTATCTCTCTGGTCACTTCTCAGTCTTCGGTAGGCTTCTCTTCGACCAGATACCTCCTAAGTCTTGTAGGTTTTGGTCCTTCCTTGGCCCTTTTCCAAGCCCTGGCCATCAGCCCCTGTTATCTTTCTCGGATCTACATTTGCTTCTCCATTCCTACTGTTGCTGCCTTCTTTTTTTTCAAGTTTTCACCATGTCTTTCATGGACAAGACACCAGCCTCCTTTACTGGTCTCTCCGACTTCAGACACATTTCCTGGCCACCCATTGACCGCAATGCCCCCAAAGCAGCTCTATACGTCAATCCTTTGTTCACCTTCAGTGTGTCCACATCCAGGACATTATAACTGGGTCTGCCCTCTTTATGTAAATAGTCTTTTTTTTTTTAAGATTTTATTTATTTATCTGACAGAGAGAGAGAGAGACAGCGAGAGAGGGAACACAAGCAGGGGGAGTGGGAGAGGGAGAAGCAGGCTTCCCGCGGAGCAGGGAGCCCGATGTGGGGCTTGATCCCAGGACCCTGGGATCATGACCTGAGCCGAAGGCAGACGCATAACGACCGAGCCACCCAGGCGCCCCTATGTAAATAGTCTTATCCTACACCATTTTCATACTTTTGCAAATCTCTCCTTGTTGCATTTTATGCTCTAGAAATACCAAACCCTGCAACCTCCAAATATGCTAGGCCTCCCTGCCTTTCCATGTTCTATTCTCTCTGCCCTACTCTGATGTCTAGCTGCCAAGGTCTGCAAGCCCTTCAGGTCCTGCTTCAGGCATTCCTTCCTCTGTGAAAGCCTCCCCTGACTCCCCCAGGCAGGTTTTGTCCTTCCTCCTCCATGTCCGTTGCACCATCCGTACACAACTCTTTGAGCATTGACAACACAGATTGTGAGGCAGGATCATTTTTTAATGAATTGGAAAAACTCAATCTTTCCCTCCTATGTGTCTCCTTTACTACTCATAAAATACTTCTGGTCACAAAATGTATGGCAATTACTCCCCACCCCATGCAATTCTCTGTAATACCAGTGGAGTTCCCTACAATTCATTTTTTTAAGTTTTTTTTTTTTTTTAAGTAATCTCTACACCCAACATGGGGCTCGAACTCACAACCCCCTCCCCCCGGGATAAAAAGTCGCAGGCTCTACTGACTGAGCCAGCCAGGCACCTCGCCCCACTACAATCTAATTCAGTTCTAACACTATCTACCTGAAGATAGTGTTAGATCCCAGAGGTTAAAGGCTCAGTCCTATAAGACTGCTCCCTTCCTACTTCAGATGCCAATCACAAGTAGTAGATCCCTTACAACCAAGTAGTAGTTTACCTATAATGTCTGCCTGATTTGGCTACAAATCAAAGGTTCCACAACCCCCTCCTCAAGTTCAATTAATTTGCTAGAACAGCTCACAGAACTCAGGGGTACATTTACTTAGGTTCATCAATTTATTAAAAGATACAGATGAACAGCCAGATGAAGAGATACATAGGGCGAGGTCCGGGAGGGTCCTGAATCCAGGAGCTTCTGTCCCTGTGGTGTTGGAGAGCATCACCCTCGCTGTGCGTAGATATGTTCACCAACCTGGAAGCTCATCAAATTTGTGCTGTTGGGATTTTTATGGAGGTTTCATTGTGTAGACATGATTGATCATTAACTCCATTTTCAGTCCTTTTCCCTTCTCAAAATGGGGAGTGTGGCTGAAAATTCCAAGTTTCTAATTGTGGTTTGGTCTTTCGAGTGATTAGTCCCCATCCAGGACCCATCCAGGAGCCCATCCAGAATTGCCTCATTAGAACAAAAGACACTCTTATCACTTAGGAAATTGCAAGGGTTTCAGGAGCGCTGTGCCTGTAGCCAGGGCAGACAACATTATGTTTTTTTATTATCTCACATATATTAAATTATATAATTTTTTCCTTTGATAGCAAGATATAACTTGCAGATAGGGAAGTGCACAAATCTTAAAGTGTGCAGCTCAGTGGATTTTTATATGTGTAACTACTGTAGCATGACTATCCAGCATGAATGCAAGCTCTCTTATGCCCCTCCAACCCAGACAATGACCCCTAAAGGTGACCACTAATCTTTTATTACCACGGATTAGTTTTGCCTGCTTTTGAACTTCATATAAATGGAATCATATAAAATCATATCTTTTTACGTCTAACTCCTTTTTCTCCCAACATTATATCTTTAAGTTTATCTATGTTATTACATGCAGATGTAATTTTTTTTCATTGTTGAGTAGTATTCCACTGTGCGACTACCATAATTTAACAATTCTACTGCTGATGGGTATCAGGATTTTTCCAGGGTGGTGGTGGTGGTGGTTGTTGTTGCTGCTGCTGTTGTTGTTGTATTAACTATTATGAATAATACTACTGTGAAAATTCTTGCACTATCTTTTGGTGAATCTAAAGATTCAGTTGATTTAGACCTGAGTGGAATTGCTGGTTCATGAAATATGCCTATGCTTAGATTTAGTAGAAAATAAGCATTTTCCAATGTATACTCCCCAAAGAAGTATAGACAGATGGATAATCATCTATTTCTCTATTTATCTGTTGGCTATGATTCCACATCCTCAGCAACTCAGTATTGTCAGTCTTTTTAATTTTAGCTCTTCTAGGGGAGGTGTTATTGGATCTCACTGTGGTTATCTCGCATTTTCTGTTTCTAGGATCTCCTGCCACCTCCATCCATTTCCCATTTGGGCAGTAGTAAGCATATTCTGTATTCACTGCCCTCAGCATAGGTTTTGTAGAGTAGAAATGCAGACAAGAGAAGACAGAATCGGGGCGCTTGGGTGGCTCAGTCATTAAGCGTCTACCTTTGGCTCAGGTCATGATCCCAGGGTCCTGGGATCGAGCCCCACATCGGGCTCCCTGCTCCACGGGAAGCCTGCTTCTCCCTCTCCCACTCCCCCTGCTTGTGTTCCCTCTCTCTCTGTGTCTCTCTCTATCAAATAAATAAATAAAACCTAAAAAAAATAGACTATGAAATTCATGCTAGAAGCAGTAGCTTGAGAGAAAATATTTTTAGTCTCAAAAGCCTTTCTTTAGAGAAAGTCATCAGTATCTAGATTTTGAGTACCAGAAGCTAAAATCTAAAAGAATTTAGGGCAGTAAGTATTTTTTCATCAATAAATTTGGGAGAATGCATGCTTGAATAAGACTTCTGTATAAGACCGCTTAGAGTTGGTAAAGATCCTTGGAACGGAGGTGAGGATCAAGAACAATTCTGATGAGTGTCCTGCTCCAGACCAAGTCTGAGAGCAGAGTAAGGAGAAATGACAGAACCTCCATGTTGGTTGAGGTCTCCCAGAAGAGAAGGAACTTGTTCCTAAACACCAGTATCATAGGACCTGCCTGCACCCAGCATGGAATGGGCACAGAGTATAAATGGCTTGAAGGTACATTGAAACCAAGAGCACCTGAGACAGTTCCACTGACATTCCCAGAGCCATACAGTCAGTTGAACAAGAGCCAAACATTTCCCATGCTCTGAAAGAGATGTAAAGGTAACTGAGAGAGCAGATGAGCCTGAGGAAATCTTATATGATTACAAGGAAAAAACATAGCAACAGATAATTGCCTGGACCTTCTCATCAATGATCTGATAAGAAAATAAAGTCACCTCAGGAGATTCCAGTGAGAAAGATGAAGAACAACCAAAAACCAGGTAGAAAATGGCCATTGAGGGGCACCTGGGTGGCTCAGTCGTTAAGCATCTGCCTTCAGCTCAGGTCATGATCCCAGGGTCCTGGGATCGAGCCCCGCATCGGGCTCCCTGCTCGGCAGGAGGCCTGCTTCTCCCTCTCCCAGTCCCCCTGCTTGTGTTCCCTCTCTCACTGTGTCTCTCTCTGTCAAATAAATAAATAAAATCTTAAAAAAGAAAAAAGAAAATGGCCATTGAGTCCCAGACACCAACTACTCTTCCCCCTCTGCATCAGAATGCCCTGACTTAGCCCTCAGAACTGAGATGCAACCCTAGCATGAAGAAGAGAGAGAAAAGGGTCTGATTGGCTGAGAAAGCTTGATTGATTAAGATTACATTTCTGCCACCTGCCAGAATGGAGGCTTAAAGCTAAAAGTTAAGTTTGGTTACAGCAAAAACTAGAAAAGTTTTGTTGCTTGCACATCCTAGAATGTATACTAAAATTTGTCGGGGCTATATATTAGTCTGGGCTCTCTGGAGAACCAACAAGATATAAATAAAGAGATTTACTGTAAGGAAGTACCTTACATGATTGTGGAGGCTGAGAAACCTAAGATCTGCAGTCTGCAAGCTGGAGACCCAGGAGCCGATGGTAATGGTACAGCTCCAGTCTGAGTCTAAAGGCCTCAGAACCAGAAGAGCTGATGGTGTAAGTTCCAATTCAAGTTCAAAGGCAGAAAAAGAACAATGTTCCAGGTCAAAGACAGGCAGAGAGAGCAAATTCTCCCTTCCTCTCAGCCTTTTGTTCTACTTAAGCCGTCAGTGATTGGATGAGGTCTGCTCCCATTGGAGAGAGCAGTGTGCTTTACTCCATCTACTGATTCAAATGTTATTCTCTTATGGAAACACGCTCACAGACCCAAAGTAATGTTTATTTTAACCAAATATCTGGGCATCCCATGGCCCAGTCAGGTTGACACACAATATGAACCATCACAGGCTACGATAGTTTTTACCTGTTCATGTACCTCTCTACCCAGTAGACTATATACTCCTTGTGGTAAGGACCATGTCTTTTCTTCTCTGACTCCCCAGCACTTATCACAGGGCTTGAAATACAGAGTGCCTCAGTATATGTTCAATGGATTCATCCATTTGATGCCTAGCTGAGCTTCATATTCAATGATGACAAACACCCTGGGGTAAACTGATCCATTGAGTCCAATCTGTTTAGCCAGGACTTCATTTGTATTTGGGACAGAGATGAAGAGATGATGAGGGTAAGGGGGAGGCAGCCTGTGGAAAATCCCAATAGACACCTTTGTTCATTAATCACCAGAAATTATAAGGTTACAAGATCACAGAGAAATCCTTTCAGGGCTGAGGAATCAGTGCAGGATCTAACCCAAGACAAAGTCAGACATTTTTGCCCCAAAGCCTGAAGACAGGGCTGGTTTTAGTGCAGGTGAATTATACCTTTGCCTCCATGGTGTGATTTTTAGGGACTCCAGCAGCCCCTTCCGTCCCATCTGCTCCTGCTGGGTGAGGCCTGCTATTCAATTGTCAATTCGCTGTTCCTTTAACTTGAGATTTTGATCCTTGCTAAAATGGAGGCACATTCGGGAGATATAATATTTTGAATTGCTATCAATGCTTGGAGTGACCAAAAGAGTTGAGGAATCTTTTAAATAAGAGGCAGTAAGGTGGAGAAGAAGAGAGTAACAAGTACCTGGAGATCGAAAAAGGGGCTCCAGGAGTACAGAAAAGAGACAGAATGGAAAAACCTGGAATGCAGATTGCTTGTGGACTTTGCAGTTCTGCCTTTGACCTACTGTACCTCTGCGAGAATGGAATTTGGCTCTGGATCTGGGAAGACGGGAGTAAGAGAACAGAGATGACTGCCCCTCCCCCTCCCCCTTCTTCACAATAGTCATTGGCACTGTAGGAATTGCCCTGGCTGGCTTGGCAGTAGTTTTCTGTCTTAGATTAAGTTGGTGCTTTTCTTTTCTTTTTTTTTTAATTTATTTATTTAAGTAATCTCTACACACAATGTGGGACTCAAACTTGAGACCCCAAGATCAAGGGTCACATGCTCCCCTGACTGAGCCAGCCACGTGTCCCTACTTGGTGCTTTTCTAAGGAAGAAGAGAACTGAGTTGGACTACAGTAGAAGTAAACCCTGGGACACGTGCCAACTCGCCAAATTATTTCCTGGGCTTGGGATGCAGAGAACTATGTAATTATGAGACTGTGATACATAGAAGTTGGCTTAAAGAAATTAGATACATACACCCAATTGCCAAGAGCAAGGAGAAAAGATAGATTTGTTGAAGCCAAATGGATTTTGTGGAGGCAAGCAACTTAGAGGCCTGGGTTTTCTGATGAGAAGATATTGCTGAACTAAATCCAATTATTGTAAGAAGTCGCTCTCACCAAAGCAAAGAAATAGTGATAACTCTGGCAGGGCTGTGACAGGCAGGATCTGAAGGTGTGTCCCAGAATTTCCTGAAAGGATTGACTGCCAGAGCAGTCCATTGTTCTCCTCATTTAATTGGGTCTTCTCAAATGGGGTAAAGAGGATCTGTCTCTCTCCAAGTTTGTCTCAGCTGTGCTTCTGTCCAGTTATTGAACAAGTTATGTACCTGCTTGGGGTAGCTTAGAAACAGGTGTGCAGTCATTGATTGTAATTTAAGTGTCTTTGGAAACTTAGCACCTTAGAATGACATGGAGTCAGGAAGAAGATGTAAGAGATGTAACTTTCTACTTCCTCTTTGATCTTCACCCTTTCTGCCAATGGCTCTGCCAGCTGCTCAGCCTCTTGGTTAGCATGGTAAAGTAGGTAGCTCTTGCCAGGAGCCAAGGAAATCCTTACAGAGTCCTCATCACCAGGTTATCTCAATATAAGGTTAGCAGGCCTTTAGTGCTAGAGCTTAAGTGCAGTGGGTGAGTATGCCCCCAGGGATTCCCCTTGGCAATTTTCACGGGGAGAAACTGCAACGTCCCTTCCCTGTGCCTGAGAGACAAGAATAAATAAATGTGTAAGAATAAATCCACACTAATGTCAAGACTGAAAAAACACTGAAAAGAAATCAAGAGTCATTTGCAATGCTGGAATTGGTATTTTTGAATCAGGGTAATGGAAATATCAGCAGTTTCCCCCAAAGATCACTGTATTAGAGTTCTCCAGAGAAACAAAACCAGTAAGACAGATATTGATAGAGATTTGTGGAAATTTCTCACGAGGAATTGGCTCACATGATTATGGAGGCTGAGAAGTCCCGTCTGCTGTCTGCAAACTGGAGACTGAAAGCCAGGGGCATAATTTAGCTGGAGTTCAAAGACCTAGAACCTGGGGAGCCAATGATGTAAACCCAGTCCATGGACAGGAGAAGATGAATGAGATGTCCCAGCTTAATCAGTGAGGCAGAAAAAATAAAGGTAAATTCCTCCTTCCTCTGCCTCTTGTCTTATTCAGGCCCTCAACGGATTGGATGATATTCACCCACACTGGGGAGAGCAGTTTACTGAGTCAATGAACTCAAATGCTAATCTCATCCAGACACACCCAGACACACCCAGAAATAGATTTAATCTCGGCCACCCATGGCCAGTCAGGTGGACGCATAAAATGAACCATCACAATCACAATCACATGTCATACACGTGTGTATATTTAATGCACATGTGTATTTTTCTCTTTTAGTTTAGCACCTTGAAATGTTTAGCTGTTTCCTCCTTCACACGGGTTTACTTGGTGGCTTTTACAAAGTATTCATCAAAAGTTTCTTTATTATCTTTAAATTGGGATTTAATTTAGAAACATTTTCATTTAAACAACACGCAGGGGATATTTTTCAGTGTAGGCAAGCTGCGTTTGTAAGGAAGGTAGAAAGCAAGTGAAATGTGAAGGGAAGTCGCCCTTCCCCCTCACAGTTCATGTTCATAAATTGTCCATCCTACCACTTCCCTGCTCTTCTCTTGCTTCTAAAATTATCTCAAGATCAGCTGGCCATGTTCCCCCTAGGATGAAAACACATTTATAGTGAATGTCTTTTGTGGTCACTTTTTATCATCTCTGCTCCTAAGGAAGCGAATGCAGATGGAATGAAGCCGAGCCAGCCTTCTTTCCCCAGCCTTCCTGTTTCCTTCCTTCTGTCCCTGCATAGGGACCCCCGAGACCGGGAAATCTCCGACAGTCCCGTCTTCATTCCTACAGAAGGAGCTACATGGCTACCCACAGCCATTTCCCCCTTCTTCCTCACTAATAAGCTTTGATTTTACCGCAAACGTCAATATGTTCTGTTCAGTAAATGTGGTCAGTTACTTTTCCCAGCCTCTCAGGGGGATGCATAGGAGTGGGTGAGTGGCAAAGTTTTGGCTGGCGAGCCAGAAGTGGAAGTTGAGCAGGACATCTACAAAGTTCATAAAAAGGGGGAAAGGGCTCACCTGGCAGTCCCCCTCATACTTCCCCCACCCCTTTCGTGCTTGTGTGTATTCAGCACACACAACACACTACATGTGTTTCGAGGATATATGTGTATTCAGGAACACATCTCAATCACATCAGAGTGGGAGGCCTGCAATTAGGCACAAGAAGTGGCTGGTGTGGGTGGGGAAAAATAAATTTTAAAAAGAGAAGGGCCCTGTATAGACGGCTGATGAGAATGTATTCTGAGATTGGTGTTTATTTAACTCGACCCTGCACCTGGTATCTTGAATAAAAGGGGAGGGAGATGGAGGAGGAAGACCAAAAAAAAAGGAGCCAGTGCAGAAAGTTCTTGTCAATGATCTTACAAAATTCTGTAATATGACATATGGAAAACATTCACCTGGCATCGACTGACTTGGGAAACCATGACAACTCTTCTAGCCTCCCATCTTAAGTCTTGTGGAGTCTGACTCCACACCTGGGAGCTCTCAAATGTCTAGTGGTCCAGCAACCAGGGCTCCGTGCATGACTAAGGCGAAGTTTCTGCTTGCGGTACCTTTCCCTGCAGATGTGAACAGGAACCCTGGGGTTCAAATCCAAACACTGGATTCCCTCGCCGGATACTCTGTCCTGGCTTTGGGCACCTACCCAGCTTCAGGCCTTGAACACAGTCTTTAAACAGCTGTCCCTTTTAGGACTCAACAGACCTAACTTCCTGTTTAGGTTCTGTCCTCCCTGGGGGGAAATTGCTGACTGGCTTCTTCCTCCAAGCAGAAATGCATAAACTTAAATGTTAAGTAAAACTTCTGGGCTGTGAAAAAGGTTTTTGACTGAAGAACCTTGCAGTAGAAGCCTAAGGAGGAGTGTGTAGGCTGTTGTATTCGTAACCCACCGTGAGTCATGCCTGCTGGCATTCATACCCTTGTAGAGTCCCTTCTCCCTGACTCTTTTTTTTTAATTCAATTAATTAACATATAGTGTGTTGTTCGTTTCAGGGGTAGAGGTTAGTGATTCATCAGTCTTATATAACACCCAGTACTCATTACATCATGTGCCCTCCTTAATGCTAGTCACCCAGTTACCCCATTCCCCCAACGCACCTCCCCTCCTGCAACCTTCAGTTTGTTTCCTATGATTAAGAGTCTCTTATGGTTTGTCTCCCTGATTATGTCTTATTTTATTTTTCCCTCCTTTACCCTATGCTCCTCTGTTTTGTTTCTTAAATGCCACATATGAGTGAGATCATATGATGATTGTCTTTCTCTGATTGACTTATTTCGCTTAGCATAACAGCCTCTAGTTCCATCCATGTCGTTGTAAATGGACATATTTCTTTCTTTTTTTTTAAAGATTTATTTATTTATTTGACAGAGAGAGACACAGCGAGAGAGGGAACACAAGCAGGGGAGGGGAGAGGGAGAAGCAGGCTTCCCGCCGAGCAGGAAGCCCGATGCGGGGCTCGATCCCAGAACCCTGGGATCATGACCTGAGCTGAAGGCAGATGCTTAACGACTGAGCCACCCAGGCGCCCCAAGACACATTTCTTTTTTGATGGCTAAGTAATATTCCATTGCATGTATATGTGTGTGTGTGTGTGTGTGTGTGTGTATACACACATACCACCTCTTCTTTATCCATTCATCTGTCAGTGGACATCTGGGTTCTTTCCATAGTTTGACTATTGCGGACATTGCTGCTATAAACATTGGGGTGCAGGTGCCCCTTCGGATCACTACATTTGTATCTTTAGGGTAAATACCTACCCTCTCCTTGACTCTTGATGGCTCTGTGACCTGCTTTAACCAACAGAATGAGGCAGAAGCGATGTTGGGCCAATTTGTGACCTAGAACTTAAGAAGGCCTGGAAGCTTCTGCTTTCACATTTCACAATCTGGAAGAAGCCAGCTGCCACATAGGAAGGCTGGCCACCCTGAGGCCACCATGCTGTGAGGAAGTTCACAGGAAGTTACCAAAACAAAGAGTAACTCTACCCATACTATATTTAGGGCTTCAAAAATAGAAAAACTTAGAAATAGAAAGATTTTGAGGAAAAGGCAGTATTTCTTCACCAGGGAGACCAGGGAGACTGGTCTTTTGACAGATGATCTTCCAATCAAAGCTTAGGAGTGGTATGTGTTAATGAAGAATTTTGTGTGACTCCTAACTTCATCTCACGCCATGTCTCCTCTTCTGTCCTCTCCTCTCCCTGCACTGCCTCCCATCCTCTGGATTTGCCTTAGGCTTCTCCCAGTCCTGTGGGTTTGCCTGTGCTGTACCATTTCTGTGTGATGGCTCCTCCCTTCATCTCTGTGGATCAAACTCCCACCAGTTGTCCCAGACCATCGTGAAATAGAACCACTCTGTGGAGCTTCCCATGAATGTTGCAGCCCCCATGAGGGCTCGTCCTTTCCTCTCACCTCCATTCCCAAAGCATTTCTAGAATGGAAAACTCATTTGACCATTAGCCATCTTGTAACATCATTTCTCTTATTACCTTGAACAGATATGTAAATGTATTTTGATTTAACTATATACCAGTTTATTTCCTGCTCCCCGAATCAGATTGTAGCTTCTCAGGCACAGGAACACATGTGTGTCCCCCCAACAGAAAGCCAGTAAATGTCTGTCGGTTTCTACTGTACTTTCCAGTTATCTCCAATCCAAAGGACCTAAGAGTTATATTTTCTTTCTTCTTTTTCTTTCTTTCTTTCTTCTTTTTCTTTCTTTCTTCTTTCTTTCTTCGTTTTGTATGAAGTCTGAAATAATGCTTTTGCAACGTGCATTTTTTAATTTATTTTTTATTGAGATACAATTGACATATAACATTATGTTAATTTTGTATTTCTTCTTTAAAGCTTTCATTTCCTATCAGAAGGGTTGTAATGATTTAAAATTTTTGTCCAAGACTGAAAAGGTTCCTAGGAAGTGGAACCTTCTGTTTTAAAACTGATGTCGAGCGGGCGCCTGGGTGGCTCGGTCAGCTGGGTGTCTGACTCTTGATTTTGGCTCACGTCGTAATCTCAGGGTCATGGGATCAAACCCTGCATCTGCTGAACACAGTGTCTGCTTGTCCCTCTCCCTCTGCTCCTCTATGTGCTCATGTGCACTCTATCTCTAAAATAAATAAAATCTTTAAAAAATAAAAATAGGGCGCCTGGGTGGCTCAGTCGTTAAGTGTCTGCCTTCGGCTCAGTTCATGATCCCAGGGTCCTGGGATCGAGTCCCACATCGGGCTCCCTCCTTGGGGGGAAGCCTGCTTCTCCCTCTCCCACTCCCACTGCTTGTGTTCCTGCTCTCGCTATCTCTGTCTCTGTCAAATAAATAAATAAAATATTTTTTAAAAACATAAATAAATAAATAAATAATAAAAATAAAAAATAAATAAATCTGATGTCAGGGAGCAAGAATTCCTGTCCCATTCAAGGCTCCTTCTAGCTGGACTAAGAATCAAATTGACACGAGACAGATTAACAGGAGAAAATCAAAATTAATAGCATACATTCAGGGAATCCACACAGACATGGAAGTTCCAAAGACAGACAAAAAGGTATATATGTGGGGGAGGAGGGTGGGAGGATGGCTTAGCTTGGTGATGGGTATTAAAGAGGGCACGTTCTGCATGGAGCACTGGGTGTTATGCATCCCATGAATCATTAACATAACAATAAAAAATTTTTTTAAAAGGGTATGTATGTGATTCTGAACTAAGGAGAAGGAGGTGGGGGCCTGGGACTTCAGAGGAAAGGAATGCATTTCACAGAACAAGAGCAGATGTTTGTCCTGCCATAGAGATGGGTCACTCAGATAAAATCTATCCCTGCCGATAACCCTTATTCTGGGAAAGACTCCCAGTTTAGATTCTTCGACGTAGTTAAGGAAAAGAAAACTTTCTCTTGAGCCCCTGGGGCCTCGATTGCCTTCAGCTCAAAATAATCTTCATGCCGAAGTGGCTCATCTTGGGGCGGCCTGCCTTCAACCTCTACACAGCGAGCGTCTCATGCAAACTGGCATCAGTCGGCCACCGTTCTGCTGTGGGTCATTACCACAGCTAATGCACCCGGTGCCCCACCCAGGGTTCCAAGTGCAGAACCTGCGGAGCAGCTGCCCAAGCCTGTTTTCACATAAGTGGCACCTGTGCCCTGTGAAGTTCAAGCGGGTGGTCTCCTAAACTAGTTGCACAGTCATTTAAATTTGATGGAAAGGGTTTTGAAAACCATTTGTGGTAATTATACATTAGCATAATGGAGGTTGCTGTCATGGTAGCAGCTATAAAAGGGAAGAATAAAAACTTGCTGGATTTTCTCCAGCGTGGTTCTACAGAAGGAAGTGATACATAACAAGCACATGCCATCCAGACCCCAGAGGGTTTACTGTATTCCATCCTGCAGCAAAGAAAGTCCAGCTCTTCACTGTATGTCTTTATTTATTACATATACGGTAACTTGCTTTCTCACAGGTCCCTCTTTATTTGCCACTACTTTGAGCTGCTCAGAGACAAAGACTGGTGTTTGACAACATATATGACTTGCCAGACTGTGTTCACTGCTTTTTAGTGAATGTGAACCCATTTCATTCTTACATCTCTCCTATTAGATAGATGCAATTTTTATTCCCATTTTATAGATGAGGAAACTGAGGCACAAAGTAGTTAAGTAACTTGCCGAGCTAGTAAGTGACAGAGTTGGGATTTGTTTTTTGTTTTTTTGTTTTTTTTTAAGATTTTTATATATTTGACAGAGAGAGAGCGTGAGAGCACAAGCAGGGGGAGCAGCAGAGGGAGAGGGAGAAGCAGGCTCCCCACTGAGCAGGGAGCCCTACATGGGGCTCCATCCCAGGACCCTGGGATCATGACCTGAACCAAAGGCAGTTGCTTAACCGACTGAGCCACCCAGGTGCCCCCAGAGTTGGGATTTGAATCCAGGCAATCTGGCTCCAGAATATGCTCCAACCATGACACAATCCGGTTTAGTCTTTATTCATAACAATGAATATCCATGGCACCTAGCCCCATCCCTGGCATGAAACTCAATAAATATTTACTAAAAAATGAATAAATGATTAACTCCCATATGTAAGACAATCATATGTCCAGGATGCTCTTGGAGAGTTATAATTTTAAACATTCTCTTAGGTTTTCAAAATATGTATTAAACCATGCATCACATGATGCATCTAGATTGGGGGGTCAGACTCTGGCAAAGTTTCTGTAAGATTATCAATTGCATTTACTCTGATTTTTTGTTCAAATTGATCATTCTTAGTCCTATAAATCTTGATGCCAGGAAGGGGGTGCTCTGGATAATAGGCTTCAACTACCAGGCATTGCAAAAATGTCAAGTGTCCTTGGTTTTATAAGGTGATTAAGTTTGAAGCTGGAACACTCCTAACAATATCCATTATATATGGTTTTGTCAGGTTTGAGTCAAACAAAGGATTTGAGGGAAGGTATAAGAAGGAGTCTTCTTAGACCTGTTATCACTAGATGTAAAAACCCTTGGAAAATCTTAGAAAGGTTGCCTCACCAGGAATGCACCGTGTTAAGACAAGATACTATTTTATGAAAGAGGTCACTATCTCATGTTACAATCTAGTTCCCCGAATATTTCCAGCTAAGGACTGTCAGGTCCAGAAAATCATCTAGAGCAGTGATTCTCGAAGTATGGTCCCTGACCAGCAGAACCAGCATCTCCAAAGAACTTATTAGAAATACAAATTCTTGGGGCGCGTGGGTGGCTCAGTCGTTAAGCGTCTGCCTTCGGCTCGGGTCATGATCTCAGGGTCCTGGGATCGAGCCCCGCATCGGGCTCCCTGCTCAGCGGGAAGCCTGCTTCTCCCTCTCCCACTCCCCCTGCTTGTGTTCCCTCTCTCGCTGTGTGTCTCTCTGTCAAATAAATAAATCTTTAAAAATACAAAATAAAAAGAAATACAAATTCTTTTTGTTTTTAAAGATTTTATTTCCTTATCTGATAGAGAGAGAGAGAAAGAGCACAAGTAGGCAGAGAGGCAGGCAGAGGGAGGGGGAGAAGTAGGCTCCGCGCTGAGCAGGGAGCCCCATGAGGGGCTCGATCCCAGGACTCCGGGATCATGACCTGAGCTGAAGGCAAACACTTCACTGACTGAGCCACCCAGGTGCCCCTAGAAATACAAATTCTTGAATCCACCCTAGCCTTACTGAATCAGAAACTCTGAGTGTGGTGCCCATGCGTTTTAACAAGTCCTCCAGGTGATTCTGATGCAGGCTTGAGTTTAAGAATCACAAATCTAGAATAAGTTTGGTTTGTTTTTAACTTATTATTTTTAATTATTTATTTATTTATTTATTCATTTATTTATTTATTTATTTATTACAGAGAGAGCACAAGCAGGGGGAGTGGCAGGCAGAGGGAAAGGGAGAAGCAGACTCCCCGCTGAGCAGGGAGCCCGATGCGGGGCTCCATCCCGGGACCACAACCTGAACAGAAGGCAGACGCTTCAAGCCACCCAGGCACCACTAACTTATTATTTTTAAAAAAGAGAGATAACTGGGGCGCCTGGGTGGCTCAGTCGTTACGCATCTGCCTTCGGCTCAGGTCATGATCCCAGGGTCCTGGGATCGAGCCCCACGTCGGGCTCCTTGCTCGGCGGGAAGCCTGCTTCTCCCTCTCCACTCCCCCTGCTTGTGTTTCCTCTCTCGCTGTGTCTCTCTCTGTCAAATAAATAAATAAAATCTTTAAAAAAAAAAAAAGAGAGATAACTTAAGAATAAGTGAACGGATACCATGAAATGAACTAAATACAAGATTGGTAATTAATAACTAAAGAAACATGTATGCACACTTACATGTGACAAGTGTGATCCAATTTCCACAAGTCCCCGTACGGTCAAGAACATGTTCATCTCACATTTAATCAGAGACTGCAGCAAACCTTCCATCTGTTTCAACGGTCCTATTACGTTCTGCTCTCCCGCCACGGAGAAGAGTTCCCAAGACAAAGCTCGTGGCTCCTGGTGACATGGTCCTTTTTTTCCTCTCCTTTACACCATGGCCCCCTTCCCTCAGGCACATGTGATGTCTCTGAAGGGGCTGGAGGCCAAGGTGGCCAAGACCAGCCCCCTAGAACACTGTCCCGTTGGGACGGTCTCAAGTCCCCAGGCTCAGTCCAGCCGGTTCTATGAGAAGGTCCTACTGCCCCCATAAGTCTGATTTCTACATATGTGAACTGTGGCTCTGGACTGGAGTCCATTCCCTTCCCATAGGATTTCTGGACCCCGTGTGAAGCTGGGGGTGTGTTTGGACCTTGGTGTCAGTCAGTATCCCTGAGCATGACAAATGGCTTAAAAGCTCTCAGAATATTTTCTAATGGTCAGTAAACTGACCTGTCTAAACTTCACAGAGGTCTTGTAGAGTGCTGTAGGGCATAGGGTGAAGAGTGGTGTTGCCTAATGTCACATGCTAGCCTTAACTGACCTGACCTAAATGATGTCAGACATATTCATCCATTCATCCGTCCCTCCATCCGAAATCACATGTAGGCACATGCATATCCAGGTGCTTTAAATCCTTCCTGGAAGAGGCAGAAAATACCGGGATTTTAAAATATTGGTATGTATAAATGTGCGGGTGTATGGAAAAAAAATGAGTACTATAAAATATGACTCAAAAATATGATTTTGATACACTGTAAAATATGACTACCCATCACTAAGCAATAAATGAAACTTTAGTTAGCTGAAGATAATGTAAATATTCCTGCCTCAATCCAGTATGGGCCCCCTCTCCCATTTTCTGTCACCTCAAGTCTATAATTTTTGTTAATACTCTTCAGTGGCTACATCAAAATCTTCTTTTGGAAAGAACGATTCGAGCCTTTTCTGCTCATCCCTGACAATTTTTTCTCTCAATAGGTCAAATGTCAGACCAAGACCAGAAATGACCATACCTTCGCAGCGTTACCTCCTGCTGTTATCATTTATTAGGAGCTTTATTCACTTTCAGGGTGCTTTATGTAATGGGCCAGCTGCAGCTGTCACTCTCTTAGAAGGACTTCTCTCTTTCTGCATGATTTTTCCTTTGCTTCTCTATAATGGGAATTGTGCCGACTGACTTTTGTGTAGGGGGAGAAGAAATTCAAGGCAGCTCTTCGAGCGACACTGAAGCACCTGGAAAGTCTCCCCCAGGGTGCAGGAGACATTTATTTGTTATTTTCTGGGTGAAACTATCAAACTCCCCTTAGTGGTAGCTGTTTAACATTTTCCCACTTAACAATTTCAGGCCCAGGCACCTGGGTGGCTCAGTCTGTTAAGCATCTGCCTTCAGCTCAGGTCACGGTCCCAGGGTCCTGGGATCAATCCCGCATCAGGCTCCCTGCTCAGCAGGGAGTCTGCTTCTCCTTCTGCCCCTCCCCACACTCATGCTCACTCTCTCTCTATCTCTCTTGAAAAAAATAAATAAATAAAATCTTTAAAAAAAAAAATTTCAGGCCCACTGTGTGTGGTCTTCACTTGGCTTAGAGATAGGTGAATTTCTGTGCACAAGACTTGATGAATGAGCTATCTGGAGATGGATAGTTACCCATTTAGGTAGGCCGGAAAATATTCCACTATTATAAAGTGTGTGTTTCTAAAAGTATTATGTTGTAGATCGGCCACCCTGATTTCTTATTTCTGCTACTAAGTGGTATCAGGCAAAGAGCCTGGGGTGAAATTGTGATGTAGAACAAGCCTGACCTTAGTAGCTGCTCTCATGCCCTTATTATTCACAGTTTTCTGGTTTCTAGAACCCTGACCAAGGGGATATCATATTAGCAACTCATTCAGATCACACTGCTAAGTAAGCTAGGGATGCCAAATGGGCTTCAACTCCTGTGCCAACTTTGATTAGCCTGCAGAGGCTGCCAGCAGTACTGTGCTGAGGATTCTAACTCCAGACTCCATGAGAAAGCATGCTAGGATGGATTAGTAACAACCCCCATGGGTTGGGAGCACACCACAACACTTGCCTAGAACTTGCCATCCCTGCGCTAAGAATTTAACACATTACATTTCTGTGGGATGTTTGCACATTAGAAGAGGAATGTGAAAGAGACAACACTTGATTAAAACACTGATGACAAATGGAGGTTCAGACATTTGTAGAAGGCTGGTGAGATATATATTTGGGGGAAGCCATAGAGAGAGAACAAAAGAAAGTGAAAGGAAGATCTGTTCCAGAAGAGACCCTCAGGGGCCTCTGGGTGGCTCAGTCACTTAAGCATCTGACTCTTGGTTTTGGCTCAAGTCAGGAGATGGAGCACTGGGGTCGGGCTCGATGCTCAGCAGGGAGTCTGCTTGAGATTCTCTCCCTCTGCTCCCTCCCCCTACCACTCATGCTCTCTCTCAAATAAATAAAGCTTTAAAAAAAACAAACAGCCAAAGAAAAAAGCAAGAGGGAGACTCAATTTGAAAGGGCACAGAAAAAGTGCCAATCCTAGCTTTACAAGCTATCATTCTATGGACCTAACAATAAATCTAAATTTCAGTTAAATGTATAAAATGTGCCCAAGGTGTTGTGATTTATTTTGCTGCTAATATGGTTTCTATATAACAACAGCAACAACTTTCCATGCTTCACATCACACTCCTTGGTCTGTTGCTTATTTTATTCTCTGTCTGTAATTTGAGCCAAGGAGTCTGAGAAAGTGGGCTCACAGAAGGCACAGAGGTACCATATGTTGTGATCAATACACCCTCGGCATTCAACAAATACTAACCCACCCAAGGGCTGCCACTTGTTTGGACACCAACTTTTTTCCCAGCAGGGTCTAAGTAAGAATCTCCTCACTCAGCAGCACTGCAAACACCAAATTCTTTCAGGGCCTTAGTTTTGTATGTTCAAAATGGAAAACGGCAGCTACGAAATCCACCACAGAGAGATGAAACAAAGGGGGTCTGCCAAAAGGACTCCCTTAACCGAGTTAGATATTTTGAGAGCACAATGATTTAACAAAAAATAAAATAAGGACTCCAAATTTGGAGTCAGGAGACATGCTGTGTCCTTTAGTTGACCAGGAGCAAGGTCATTTAACCTCTTTCAGGCTGTTTCCTAAACCATAAAACAGAGACACAACAACCCCTAACTTAGAACCAAATCATTGCTGGTTGACAACCAAGAGAGAAGCCATCATGAATTGAACCCTGATTTCCTACAAACACAATGCTATTTCCTATCACAAACATTATGAAGCTGATCATAAAAAGTAGAGCAAGAAAATTCAAATATAGTTACAGGCATTTATTAAATATGTAAAACCACACAGCCCTAAAAACTTCATAGCAAATGCTCCTTTTGAGAGGTTTTCTGCATGGCTTAGGCTTATCAAAGACCCCATGTTGCAGCTTATCAAAATATATGGCTTATAAGGACAGCTCTTCTTAAGAAATCACCCTGTGGCAAACAATCACTCCTCCAAAGACTAACGTACCACGCGGAAAGTTAGGGTCATCTGTCTCGCAAATATTCTTTGCCAATTTCATGTGCATGGGTGCCTCTGAAAGTCTTTGAGGGGAACATACTCTGCTCTTCCTTTGCAGAGAAGAATCCGTTGCTGAGCTCCGTAACCAAGATTCTAGCATTTCCATTCTGTCTGTATCTGGACCTTTAATCTTCAGCTTGGCCCGTGTTGCCAGGCCAATGCAATGTCCATGGCACTTGGTCCCCAGACTTTCACGTTGTTTTTTTTTTTTTGTAATATATATTAGGTTTGGTCACTGTGGTGAAGTTCTTATTTCCAGTAATAAAATTCACTAAAGTGAGAGTCAAAAGTCAAAACATTTCAAATTGTGGGTGAAAACATACATGAAAGTGCTTAATAAAATATAAAAGACTTTATATATATATATATATATATATATATATATACATATATATATATATATATATATATATATTAGCAATCTCTACACCCAACATGGGGCTTGAATTCGTGACCCTGAGATCAAGAGTCACATCCTCTTCCAACTGAGCCAGCCAGGCACCCCTAAAATATAGAAGACTTTGTAAACTGAAAATAGCCAAGCAAATACTATATACTGTGCCTTATCAGAAGTAATGCAAAAGCTCACAAAGGTAGAAGTTCTAATCAGGATGAAGACAACCAGAAGCGGGCAGTGGAGCAGAAAGGCGTGGGGAGAAAGTTTGGAAGCTTCCTCATAAACTTGCCCACCACAGAGAAGGGGTCTCCTAAATTCTCTTAGGCTGGTTTCAGAGTTGTTTGCTCGGGTCAGCTAAGCTTGGTCAACTAATCTTCCTTCTCTGGCATCTTTCCAAATTCCAGCTTTTCCAGATAATCTGAGTATGTTTCCCTAACTCCTACTCCAGAGGGGAAAACTGTTTCTATTTGTCTTTATTTCCCATCTTTTCACTTAGGTCCTTGACCCCATGTTGATCCCAACTGGACCATTCGCTTAGTTTTGTGTTTCGTTTTCGTAGAAATAGTGTCTTCAAAGAATCAAAGCAAAGGAGTCTTTAATAGGTTGTTTGCAAGTGAAATGTGACTCTCCCAGGCCCGGGGCACCGTAAGAGACGCGTCACGACGTAGCTGGTTTCTGGCTGAGCTCCCGAGCTGCTTGCCATTCCCAGGAAGCCACTGCCCCCTTGCGTCTCAGCGCTGGCCAGGCTTACCCCGAGATGCGGAAGAACACTTGGCCAAAAAGTCTGTAAAAGATTATTGGTGGGCTATTTCTGGCTCTTAGATTTGTTGGTTCAAATAAGATTTCCTTTCATCTCATGACTTTTTAAGTTTAATCATTCTTCCTCCCCATGAATTTTTAAAAGGCATATTTTGTTATAATTATCAAAGTAGTGTATACTTCTTGAAGAAAAATTCACGTAGAATGATTTAACTTTGTTAACGTTTTGATGTATTTCTTCCATGGTTTTTTTTTTTTTTTCTTTCTCCATATAAGGAAACCTAATTTTACTTGGGGATAGGAAAAAAAGCCACACAACTATGAAATCTAATTTTATCATAAATGTTATGTAAACATGATCTCTTCTCCACAACAAGAAAATCAACTTTTGAGATTGCTAGAGTACCAAGAAACAGATTGCCCTTTTCTCTCAAAAAATATAAGACACAAAGGATAGCACTTTAGATCATAGAGCCTTATAAAATTTGCCTATAGTTTCAATCCTGTGAATTACACTGTGATGAATGCAACTATTAGACACATTAAATTGAATATTATCTCATTTTCAAGACAAAAAAATAAAATCCTCTGCTCTAAAGTTGGCCTGTGGAATTGGGAAATTTGGCAGTCTAAATGATCCAGTGTGATGTATCATATTTCTAAATGTTGTGTAGATTTGTTGCTTCCTCCCCACTTTGGAGAATGTAGAAACAAAGGGTTAGATCTGGGCATGCCAGGAGGAGCTGAGAAGGAGTCCTTTGTTTCTCCAAGTTCCTTTTCTTCTATATCTTAATTGTTGTTTGTACCATCTAGATGTGCATACAATACAACATAAATATGAATGTATGGTGTCAGAGTGAGTCTGTGGCTAAGAACTGGAATGGGCTAAGAGGAAATTTAATGTCGCTCTAGCTGCTTTATATGATCCTTTATTCTCTTTGGAGACCTTGTGACTAAGAGGATATTTCAAAAGAGCCCTGGAACAGGAGTTCTCCATTACTTTGACTCATAGATCACTTTAATTCTACAGGAATAAAGTTCCATAGGCCACCTGTATGTCATACAGTTCCATAGGCCTTCCTGTATGTCACTTAAGTGAAATGTAGATAGGGGCACCTATGTGGCTCAGTCAGCTGAGCATCCAACTCTTGATCTCAACTCGGGTCTTGATCTCAGGATTCTGAATTCAAGCCCTGCGCTGGGCTCCATGCTGGGCATGGAGTCTACTTAAAAAAAAAAAAAGGGGGGATGTAGACGTTTTACCATTTTCAACACAGAAAAATAAAACTTCCTTCTGTAAATATGACCTATGGGAATTATGTAATTTGGTCTTTTAAATGATCTAGTTATTGGGGATTGCAAATAGTCATTATTATGCACACACACAAAATAATAATGCACAAACCTGAACAAGTTTACCAAAAAAGTCTGTTGAATATTAAACTGTTAATTATGGTATCTCAAAGTCTCTGATCACTGTTATTACACATTTTTATTTGTTAATATGCTTGTAATCTGTGCCCTGTTTTTTGTGCTCTGTTTTTTATTTTTTAAAAAGATTTTACTTACTTGAGACAGAGACAGAGATAGTGAGAAAGCGGGAGTGGGGAGGAGAGGGAGAAGCAGGCTCCCCACTGAGCAGGGAGCCCGATGCAGGACTCGATCCCAGGTCCCCGGGATCATGACCTGAGCCGAAGGCAGATGCCCAACCGATTGAGCCACCCAGGCATCCCGAGGTTCATAGCTTTAACTGTTCTGGCTTGTAGTTTCTCTTACCTTCTCAGTTGAGTGCCTGCACTCTGACAGAGACTGTTCAAATGAATTCCTCATGCCCTAAGGAAATTTGGCAATTGTATTTCTCATCTATCTACTCTAGCTCTCTCGCATCTTTGCCTGCTTCCAAACTGGGGAGGGCAAATTACAAAGCTGAAAGCTAATGCCAAGCTAGGATTTAGTGATAATTACTATCTTGATCTCCACCTATCAGACCCAGAGAGACAATGTCATTTTGAGTATTGCTCCTCAGTTTTTTCCATCTGGAAAATGAGAACATTGGACCAGTTATATACCTAAGTCTGCCCCAGTTCAAACACTAGGAGTCTGTATTTTATACGTGGGCTCCATAGACAGAAAAAGTGTTTGATTTAGCCAAGAAAAAAACATTCAGTGTGTCAAAACAACTTTATACCTTAAAAAATAAATAAGAAAAACAAAGTGCTTTCTCTTTTTTTAAGATTTTTTTTTAAGATTTTATTTATTCGGGGCGCCTGGGTGGCTCAGTCGTTAAGCGTCTGCCTTCGGCTCAGGTCATGATCCCAGGGTCCCGGGATCGAGTCCCACATCGGGCTCCCTGCTCCGCAGGAAGCCTGCTTCTCCCTCTCCCATTCCCCGTGCTTGTGTTCCTGCTCTCGCTATCTCTCTCTCTGTCAAATAAATAAATAAAATCTTTAAAAAAAAAAAAAGATTTTATTTATTCATTTAAGAGAGAGAGAGAGCACATGCAGGGAGGAGGGGCAGAGGGAGAGGGAGAAGCAGGCTCCCCGCCGAGCAGGGAACCCGATGTGGGGCTGGATCCCAGGACCCTGAGATCATGACCTGAGCTGAAAACAGTCACTTAACCAACTGAGCCACCCAGGTGCCCCAAAACAAAGTGATTTCTTAAAAATAAGTATTATTCAGGAAATATTCCAATAAGCAAGGATGCAGCCCCCCTTATTTCAAGGCTCACCACCTGGGAGAGCCTGCCTCCAGCCCCTAGTGAGAAAGTGGCTTGTCCCTGAAGTTGAATGAGAATGATCAATGTCGAACCGTTCAACCTGCTTTGCTGTCTTTCAGATTCTCCTCTTCAGAATACTCTTGCCATCCTAAATCTGGCCACGGAATGCAGAAGCCAACAGAACAGAACTGACTTTAGCTAGTGAGCCCATAGCACTCTTTAAGCACCTACTGTGTGCCAGACCGGGACTATAGTGGAGAACATAACCTTGTGGAATTTATAGTCTACAGTAGACATCAGAATCTTGGTTTCTAGAACTTTGACTTGTTCTGCTTTTCAAAGAAACTTTAAAAAGTGATCCTGTAGACTCTGCATGGACGGGGTATGTTTTATTCATCACTGTATACCCAGTGCTCAGCATGTAATAGATATCCACAGATGTTCACAGCATACATGAGTGGATGATCAGATATAAAGTGGATACTTAATAAAAAACCTAAACCAAGTTTAAGGCATGCTCCTAGAATTGCTCAAGATTACCTGGGCATTTAATGCTGTTCTCTTTTTCAGAGTAACATAGGAATACAAATGAAATTCCATGCTGGGCAAGAGTCAAAAAGCTTATTTTTCTTGTGCTGTGTGGGTTGTGTGTTTGGATTATCTTGCCCATTTGCGGGGGGAGGGAAGGAAATTCGGGGAGGTTAGTGGTTTTGTTGTCATTATTTTGTGAGGCCTCCCAAACATTCCTTCTATCAACAGATATGCTCTGTGCTAAGCACTGTCCCAAGCATAGAAGATACCATGATGAGTAAGCATGATGACTGGCAAGATCTCTATCCTCTGGGAGCTTCTATTCTAGAACTCTCCATAGACTGTTGTACCATTCTTTTCACTGCTTACTGTGGGTGACTATAATTACTACATATCACTTCTATAATCAGAATATTTTTTAAGAGGGGAATTACTTAATAAAGGGTGGATACAAATCTGAATTTGTAATACAACTCTGAACATATTTGGGGCAGCACTGCTTCTATTACACAACGATGGCAGTGAAAAAAGACCAGGCACTCCCTTTACCACAAAAAGCACATAAATAAGTACAACCTTGTCAGAAAGAAATTTTGCAGTCTCTTTCAACATTTTTTTTAAGTAGGCTCCACACCCAACATGGAGCTTGAACTCACAACACCAAGATCTAGAGTCGCATGCTCTACCAACTGAGCCAGACAGGCATCCCTCTTTCAACATTTTAAATCTGTCTGTCTTCTAACCAAGTAATTCCAGTCTTATAAGTTTATCCTAAAGATTGCTTGCACAGGGGTGCCTGGGTGGCTCAGATGGTTAACTGTCTGCTTTCGGCTCAGGTCATGACCTCGGGGTCCTGGGATTGAGCCCCGCGTCGGGCTCCCTGCTCAGCTCTCTCCCACTGCCTCTACCCCTGCTTGTGCTCTCTCTGTCTCTTTCTCAAATGAATAAAAAAAAATCTTAAAAAAAAAAAGATTGTTTGCACAAATAAAGAAGGATACGTGGACCAAGATGGTACTGCAACATTATTTGTGATGGTGGGAAATGGCAACCTCAATGTCCATCACTAGGGGATTGCATAAATAAATTCTGGTATGCCCATATAATAGAATACAATGCAGGTCTTTTTTAAATGAAGTAGATCTATATGTAATGACTTGGGAAAATATACATGATATATCGTTATAGGGCCAGGGATAAGTCAAAAAAGCAGGCTGGTTGGTTGGGTTTTTTTTTTTTTTTGACAAAGAGAGAGAGCACGAGCAGGGGGAGGGGCAGAGGGAGAAGCAGGCTCCCTGCCAAGCAGGGAGCCCAATGTGGGACTCGATCCCAGGACCCCAAGATCATGACCTGAGCCGAAGGCAGACGCTTAACCAACTGAGCCACCCAGGCGTCCCCAGGCTGGTTTTTTTTAAAAGTATAGTTTTCTATAAAATAGCCAATAGCACCTTACATAAACAGTTACAACAACATTGTGAAATAGGTATTGTTATCATCCTCACTTTACAGATGAGGAAACAGAGTTAAATCATAACTTGCTCAATGAATACAGACATGTGACTTTGAACTCATGTGCTTAGTCACTGCTATATCTAGGAATCACTTCTCCCTTTAATTAGACTTGTTTAAGTTGGGGTTTTTCCACTTTCAACCAAGAAAATCCTAATAAACAATCCAAATATAGCTCAGTAGAGACTAGATAAATAATAGCACAATAATATAATGGAATACTAGGTAGCTTTTTAAAAAAAAGAAACTATGGGGCACCTGGGTGGCTCAGTTGGTTGAGCGTCTGCCTTCAGCTCGGGTCATGATCTTGGGTCTCAGGGTCCTGGGATCGAGCCCCGCATCAGGCTCCCTGCTCAGCAGGGAGTCTGCTTCTCCCTCTCCTCCCTCCCCGCCACTCGTGCTCACTCTCTTGCTCTCTCAATAAATAAAATCTTAAAAAAATAATAAAAAGAAATAAACAGAAGAAACTACATATATTAATATTAAAATAAACCTAATATAAGATAGAAAAGCAAGTTTATAGAAGATATATGTAAGTATATATATGTTTTAATAGACAAAAGTTTATACAAAAAAGGTTGGAAGTATTAACAGTTAAATGTCATAAAAACAATACTAAAGCAAAATTCTTATCATACATATTTACACTTGTGAATCTCTTTTGAAATATCATTATTATTAATTCTTTCTGACTATAAAAGCCTTCCATTTCATTGTAGTAGGGAGTGGACAGGAGAAGAATGAGACTAAAACAGAGAGACCCTTTTACTTTACATGCTTCCAAATTGCTTGAATTTATTAGAAGAATTTATGTGATAACAACCCAACTCAAACTGCTATAAGCAAAAAAAAAAAAAAAAAGTGTGTAGGGAGGGAATATTGAATGGACAGTGGGCCAGCTCACAAAATCCAAGGAAAAGCTGTCCAGCTAAGCCTAAGCCATGGCAAGGTGGGCAACAGGAGGCCTCAGCCCTAGAACCAGAATATCGACTTTCACCAAGAGCCTCTGGGTCTTTTGTCTCCGCTTCCCTAGGCATGTCGGCCTCATGCCCTCCTACTATAGTCTTTCTCCATGGTGAGGGGTCATGACTTCCTGCAGCTTCCCCAGGCACAGCCTCTCAATCTCACCACCGAGAAGGAAACAGGCTCTTCTTCCGAGGATGGACTCTGAATGGTCACAAACCCACTGCAGACCAACCCTGTGAGCAGGGTAGTGGGAATTATGACTTCAGCTTACCTCCAGAGTCGGCAGCTCTATTCAGCCAGAAGTTGGGAGTGGAGTGGAAAAGGAGAGGGGAAGACAGAGCAATGTTTCTTTAGGGCAGAAGGGAGAGGTGCTGGGTACACCAAATGATTAATGTGTACTACACGAGCATAAATTTCTCTCAGAAAACAATTTTAGAGCTATTTTCACCTTGTGTATGTGTAAATATATATTTTTTTCAAGTGACAAGGAGTGTGTACAATAACGTTCTCTGAAACAGTTTTATAATCATTAGAAGTTGTAAACAACCTATAGTTAACATCTGTTGATTTTTTTTCCTCTTGGATTGTCCCCTTTCCTCCCTCCGGACACAATGCACCCAATGTCCCATGTCAGCTGAACCAATCCTACACCACCGTACTTCCTGTGACCACAACAACCGGCCTGAAGCGTGGATGTGTAATCTAACATGAACCAGTCAGGGTCTTTCCAGGACATTTTCTTTTCAGGTA
Source organism: Neomonachus schauinslandi (assembly GCF_002201575.2). Classification (NCBI taxonomy): domain Eukaryota; kingdom Metazoa; phylum Chordata; class Mammalia; order Carnivora; family Phocidae; genus Neomonachus; species Neomonachus schauinslandi. The sequence goes on along the minus strand of NC_058404.1, from coordinate 158,771,960 downwards.
GTACTAGTGTTGGGGCTGTGACTCTAGAAGATTTTTTTCACCTGGAGCTGGTAGAAAAGCATTATTTCCTGTCAGGTCAGGAAGCTGCCAAGATAGAATCTGGAACTTCCAATTTTGTCTCTTACACATGAGGTGAAGCCAGCCTAAGAATGAAGCTGTTTATGCCAAAATAAACAGAGATGAGGGGCGCCTGGGCGGCTCAGTCGGTTGAGGGTCTGCCTTGGGCTCAGGTCATGGTCCCAGGGTCCTGGGATCGAGTCCCATATCGGGCTCCCTGCTCAGCGGGGAGTCTGTTTCTCCCTCTCCCTCTGCCCCTCCACCCCGCTTAAGCTCTGTCTCTCTCTCTCTCAAATAATAAATCTTTTTTAAAAATTACAAAAAAGAAAATAAAACAAAACAAAAAACCCAAAAATGAGACATGGGGACATGGGGACTCCTGATGCATTAGAGTCCCCAGTTGCCTCTGAGGCAAGTAAATACTAAATCTAGCCTCTGACGCTAACACTACCTTGCAGAAACGACTACATGGGCCAATTAACTCCCTCTTTAGCCTAAGGCTGTTTGAGTTGGGATTCTTCCAGCTTCAACCAAGAGAATCCTAATAAACAATCTGAATATAGATCAATAGAGGCTGGAAAACTTATGGCACAATAATAAAATACTATGTAGCTTTTGAAAAGAACAATCTATATTAACGTTTAAAAAATCCCCGCATCAGGCTCCCCCGCTCCACGGGAAGCCTGCTTCTTCTTCCTCCACCACTCCCCCTGCTTGTGTTCCCTCTCTCACTGTGTCTCTCTCTGTCAAATAAATAAATAAAATCTATAATATAAGGAGAAAAGCGAGTTTATAGGACAGGAGTATGTGTGTATACGTGTGTGTGTGCCTGTGTTTCTGTGTGTCTATATGGTTTGATATACACGCACATACTTAGGGAGAGTGAAAAGGACACAATGTTCCAAAAGGTTAATACTGGTTACCTCTGGAGGCTTGTATGGGCATGACTTTCACTTTTTAAATATACTTGTGCATTTCTTAATTTTCCAAAGAGGATATACTACTTTTATAAAATGAAAATTTTAAGCCAAAAATAACTACAGAACATGAATTGTAGCCCATGTATGTTATACAACTTCCCGCTTTGTTGCTTCTGTTCCATTTAAGAAACAGAGGACTGGGAATTTGGAGACCCAGGCTTCTAGTCCAGATTTTCACTGTGTTCTATAACCTTGGGCAAGGTGGTTTGCCTCTGTGGGCCTCAGTTTCTTTCTCTCTAAGAGGGATACTGGAAATAACAGCAGCTACTATTTCACTGGTTTCTATGTCCAAGCACTGTGCTAAATAGCTTCCTCTCAACAGCTCCCTGAGTTGAGCATTACCCCGTTTTCCATATATGAAAACCAAAGCACAAGTGTTGGAATCAGAATTCGAACTCAGGTTTAGCTGATGCCGAAGCCATATTCTTTCCACTACACACTCTCTTAGCCACCTCTTGCCTCATGGCTCATGGTTTCCTGGTGCTAGAAGCTAGCACTTACACCCAGGACTTGACCAAAATCCTCCACCTGGAAACATCATTCTAAAGTAATCCCTGTCACCTTTATCATTGCTAACGTTTATTCTTTTTTTTTTTTTTTTTTTTTTTAAAGATTTTATTTATTTGAGAGAGAGAGCACATGAGAAGGGGCAGGGTCAGAGGGAGAAGCAGACTCCCCGCCGAGCAGGGAGCCCGATGCGGGACTCGATCCCGGGACTCCAGGATCATGACCTGAGCCGAAGGCAGTCACCCAACCAACTGAGCCACCCAGGCGCCCGCTAACGTTTATTCTTATGTTGTATCAAACTCGAAAACAGGATGTTGCAACCTCAGTACTACTGATATTTTGGACTGAAAAATTCTTTGTTGTTAGGAGCTGTCCTGGGTGCTGTAGGATGTTGGCAACATCTCTGGCATCTACCCACTAGATGTCAGTGGTGCCCACCCTTCAACTGTGACACCAGAAATGCCTCCAGACACAGTGCCAGGTGTCCCCTGGGGGGGGGAATCGCCCCAGGGTTGAGAACCCTGCTCTAAAAGGAGGAAAAAGCCAAGTACCTGCATTAACCCTGATGGGGAACTATTGAAAGAAGACACTGAATCTAGGAAATATTTCTACCCACATGATTCTGTGACTTTACCAGCTCACGTTACAATCTCACGCTCCAAGTGTCTCACGGGTGTGTGTCCTGTGCAGAACACTGTCCCACGTACCTATACATCAACTATGAAAGATGTGCAGGAAAGGGGAAGGAGAATAAATCTTGCTCTCTCAATAATGACTCCACTTCACCATTATGAAATTCACCTTTGTCTGAGAGAAGAGCCACCAGGAGCCTGCTGAGTAAGAATGGGTATTCAACAGAGAACAGCACTACTTGAAGACAATGCTGATTTTATTCCAGCTAAATAAAGCAACGCACAAGGCACCTGGGTAATAAGCTTAACTCAAGGGGCAAAAGCCAAGAAACAAGGATTTTTTTGTGTTTGTTTTAATTATCAGTCACTGCACATAGCTCTCTTCCACACCTCCTCTCAGAAAGTATGGGCTAACAAATCCCATGCAAAGGAACATAGTAAAGAGAAAAGGGGAAATGGAATTCATCCAGCATACTGCTGAAGGTGGTTTCTCCAAGTTCTCTTCTATAAACCGCTCCATCAACATGGTCCACTCCGGATTATTTTAATATCATGCCCATCTTCCCTGCAAATTGAACAACCATAAAGACACACTTATTACCCACCATACTGAAACTGTCCTGCTCTTTGTACCCAAAAGACCCATGTCATTATACATTAGATTCCTTCTTTTTTTTTTTTTTTTAAAGATTTTATTTATTTATTTGAGAGAGAGAGAATGAAAGACAGAGAGCATGAGAGGAAGGAGGGTCAGAGGGAGAAGCAGACTCCCTGCCAAGCAGGGAGCCCAATGCGGGACTCGATCCCAGGACTCCAGGATCATGACCTGAGCCGAAGGCAGTCGCTTAACCAACTGAGCCACTCAGGCGCCCCACATTAGATTCCTTCTAAGGGGATGCTGACTTAATCATTTTTAGAGCTAAACCTGGTAAACAATGAATGTGAAAGCCTCAACTCTGCCATTTTTTCCCTGTGAGTGACATTAGGGCATCAGGTGTAACACATACTACTTAGTATTCTCCTAGGCAGAATTATCAATACCTATGTCCCAACTTGTAATGAAGGTTGTACAGGTTACCTGCACATGCCCTCTGAATTTAAAAGAATATTCGAGGGAACATTCGGTGGAACATACAACTCTTGATCTCAGCGTGGTGAGTTCAAACCCCACACTGCGTATGGAGCCTACTTAAAAAAAATTTGGGGGCGTCTGGGTGGCTCAGTTGGTTAAGCGACTGCCTTCGGCTCAGGTCATGATCCTGGAGTCCCTGGATCGAGTCCCTGGATCGAGTCCCACATCGGGCTCCCTGCTCGGAAGGGAGTCTGCTTCTCCCTCTGACCCTCCTCCCTCTCATGCTCTCTGTCTCTCATTCTCTCTCTCTCAAATAAATAAATAAAATCTTTAAAAAAAATTTTTTTTAATAAAAAATATAGATAAATAAATAAATTAAATAAATGACTATTAGATATTTCACACAGTTTAACTATTAGATATACTCTTAATTTGGGGAAACTGCCCATCCATGGATAGTAACATAACCTGATTATCTGGCCTATAGTTGGTTAATCACAAATGCCATTCTCTAACTTTGACCTGGAAAATGCACTGAAGGAGTCTGTCTTTCTAAATGTCAGTCTGAAAACAGATAATGTCACATTTGATTCTGACATCCAAGAAAAGAGTTGCTACTTCCTAAGTAATCAAAAATCAAGAAAAGGACTAAAGAAAACTTGACTAGTCTATACTGTAAAATTATGATTTTACCTGATTTTCAAACACAGAGTACACTCATTGGGATAAGTGGACATGTCGCTTCCACACACGGGGCTAAAGTCTCTGGGACATCCTGGTAATTTATACTGATTGCAGTTTGGCTAGAAAAGAGAAAGGAGGACAGAAATTACAGAACTAAGACATTCTCATCACAAAATAGCTGAGGGGAAGACAAAGTCCCAAGTCTCCTAGATTTCCTAGAAACATCCTACAAAAATATTTGTTTTCCACACACAAAATGATTTTTCTAATGCAAAAACCAGATGCAACATTGAAGCAATGATTTAATACCTACTATGTAAGAAAAGGACCTCCCCAGTCTGGCTGATTTTTATTTATTCATTATTTTTTAATTTTATTTTATTTATTTGTTTAGAAAGGGAGGGGAGATAGGAGGGAGAGACAGAGAGAGAGACAGAGAAAATCTCAAGCAGACTCCACACCCAGAGCAGTGCCCGATGCAGGACTCAATCTCACGACCCCGAGATCATGACCTGAGCCAAAATCAAAAGTCAGACGCCCAAATGACTGAGCCACCCAAGTGCCCCAGTCTGGCTGATATTTAAATGAAAGTCCAAGACAGGCCACCATACCCACTTTCCAATCCTCTAGCTTTGTAATTTGCACTCTACTACTATCTCCACATTAATGTTGTTACATTCCACCTTAATCCCTTGACATAATGTCAAGACAACTCTAATGTTTTATTCTGGACCTTTAAGATACTGGCATGTAACCAAGAGCACCCAAAGAAAGCAACAGGTTCATAACTGGACCTTCCTTAGGGGTTGTTATGGGTTGAACTGTACCCACTCAAAAAGTGATGTTAAAGTCATAACCACCAGTACCTCAGAAAGTGACCTTAATTGGACATAGAGTCTTTATATAAGGAATTGAGTTAAAATGAGGTCAGTAGAATGGACCCTAATCCAATATGACTGGTGTCCTTATAAAAAGGGAAAATCTGGACACTGAGTCACAAACAGAGAGAAGGTCACGTGAAGGCACAGAGAATGCCATTTACAAGCCAAGGAACCCGTGGGACTACCAGAACCTAGGGTAAAGGCATGGAACAGATTCCCCTCCCCCCACCCAGCCCTCAGGAGGAGCCAATTCTACCACCACCTTGATGTAGGACCTCCACCCTCCAGAACTGGGGGACAATCAATTTCTGCTGTTTAAGCCCCCCAGTTTGTGGTGCTTTATGACAGCAGCCCCAAGAAACTGATGGGGGTCACGGCACTCAATCCTGTGATTAGATGGATTTGAGGCCGGACAGATAAAATATCTTGCTGCTAGCTGCTCATCTCCAGCAGGGCCAGGACTAGACGTGGTCATAGTGATCAGACTATGGTGTGCAGAGTCTCACTTTAACAAAGGTCAAACATATGGCCCGCTACCTTTCTGTTTTATATATTCACATTTATATATGTATATATATACTTGTTTTAGTAAATCGTGATCACTTCTCCTCACTTCAGAATAAAAGAGTCACCCTGTTTTAGCACTGAATAAATGCAATACATGTTTCTATTGATATTATCTGGATTTATAAAGACCTAAACAGTGCTGGCCAGGGGCCAACCTCTAAAGTACAAGAGGTTTTGTTGACCCTTTCCATCCTCCGTTCAGCCCTCGTTTCGGAGCTTGATGTGCTCCCCAGGGCTCAGCAACATGATGCCTTGTAGGGCGGCTCTCACAGGCCACATTGTAGGATGGCAGCACCATGCGCTCCTATTTTAAGTCTTTGTTACTTGCAGCCGAATCTAATCCTAACTGATACAAGAGATAGGACCTTTCCTTTGAATGTTTCAACTGCAGCTGACCCTTGAACAACATGGGTTTAAATGTATTTTCTCTTCCTTATGATTTTCTTAATAACATTTTCTTTTCTCTAACTTATAAAAATACCGGTAAGAAGGATGTAACACATACACAAAATGTGTATTAATCAACTCTTTTTTTAATTTTTTTGTAGAGAAGGAGAGAGAGGGAGGAGTGCAGGATGGGCAGAGGGAGAGAGAGAATCTTAAGCAGACTCTACACCCCGGTCAGAGCCCAAGGAGGGACTTGATCTCATGACCCTGAGGTCATGGCCTGAGCCGAAATCAAGAGTCAGATGATTAACCAACTGAGCCACCCAGGTGCCTCTAATCAACTCTTTATGTTATCAGTAAGGCTTCTGGTGAACAGTAGGCTATGAGCAGTTAAATTTTAGAGTCAAGGGCGCCTGGGTGGCTCAGTCGGTTAAGCGTCTGCCTTCGGCTCAGGTCATGATCCTGGAGTCCCGGGATCG